>NW_003804940.1:317727-411738 GCF_000255335.2 Galendromus occidentalis | reverse complement strand
ATCATGCACCTCGGTGTTTTCGGGGGGTTCTAACTGTTATGATGGTTTTTGTAGGGCCTTCTCGAAGAGATTCGCAAGTTCTTTCTTGCTCTCTTCGCTCGCCCCCTTCTTCTGAGGGGTGGAGGTCCTTTGAGGATTTTCCTCCTTCCGCCCCACAGAAGTCGATCGGGGACCGGCTCCTTTGGATGGCGTCCGCTTGGGCTTGCGTTTTGGCCCTTGTTGGGCTCTCGCCGCCCTATGCTCGCCCGAGTCCATCGAGACGTCGCCTTCGACTTGAGGCGAGTCGAGCTTATCGACGATAGTTGAGACCCTTTTAATGTGCTCGTCGTGTCAACAGATTTAGGCTGTCATCGGGGGGATCTCTTCATGGGACGACTCATCAAGAGTCGAACTCGGCTCCGGCTCCGGAGGTCGCCGTTGTCAGAAATGCCGCGGTCGCGATCGAATCCGGTACAGTGAGATCTGAATACCGTCATGATGACGAAATCATGCGATGTCCCTACTACACTGCTGCATGGGAACGCGAAACTCTGCAATTCCGGCGTGTCTCCCTCCAAAACGTGTACCGCCATGCTTGTAAGGTGGATGAGAGGCTCCGCTTTCTGCGGCATTCGGAGATTGTCAAGGCCACCATTGCACAACACTCGGCTGATGTTCCCCCGATAGGGACACAATTGTAATTTCAAGAAGCTAATATCAGCTCAAACTTATCATAATCTATGATTACTTATCACATCGATGTCCCCTTCTCGTCAAAAGCAAGGCTCAAACTTAACCGCGTTCCCTGGATGACGACCACGCGCTATATGTCGAACCGAAGACCAACAACATTCACCAATCGTCGTATCTTAGCGGATTCGTCGAGGAAGCCGCAGTGAGTGTCCGAAAGGACTTCCTACTTCGGCAGCCCAAGGACTACAATGGGTAGATAGGTGTGGCTTTCTATTCTAGATCCGTGAAGTGAAAAAACTTCCAAAACTCTATAGCTGGCGCAGTTTTAGATGATTTTGCCGACGGGATTTAGGAGAAGTAACGATGCCTTCGAACCACGGAAACCATCTCTCGTAGAATGATTGAACATCGCAGCCCCGTCGGGCCATCTGTGGGCTCTAACCAAGCTTTCATGAAAACTAACCCCACTTCCATCAAACAGTGGGCCGATAGGGAGATAGGTTGATTTGCCATGATCTGACATCTCGGCAAGTCGACCGCTTGCCGGAAAAATCGTCATTAAATGTTTTCACGTGAATCTACGGTAATGTCATTGACATTACCTAGCTTCTTGCTTTTTTACTACTGTCACGGGCATATGGCCCCGTGGAGTTGGTATGAGTCATAGTCCTAGTACGAAACGAGGACCAGTAGTTTCCAGTTTCTACCTCAACCTCAACAGCATTGAATATCATACGTTCCTAGAACGGTGCCTCTGAGCAGACGTTTTCCCGCTCCCGAGTCCGTCGTTCTTCCGTTGTTGAATACATCAGCAGGAGCCGTCTCTGTGTGATGCATGAGAGTCTCCGTCCAGTAGTGGTAGTCGTCTGGCCGCGGTGGCGGCGGCTGATGCTTGTCGGCGGCGGCGGCGCCCGGTTCAGGGTATAGCACGAGCGTTTCAAAGCTCTGGCGGGAAAGTTGCCCACGGAGTGATTGACACTCCTCAGAAATGAGAGCAATTTCATCGTATGTCCCGTATTGATGCTGGTGAGCGAGTCTGAACGAATCACGACCTCGGACGATTGATTGGGATCTTTGAGACTTCGATGCGTGGCACTGAGAAGAAGAACGTGCTCTAAATCCTGTAAGCGCCGCCCATCCAGGAGCCGACTTGGAACGACAGGCGGCGAATGGCTTTTCGTTCCAAGCTCACTATTGTCAATAACAGAGGGCCCCAAATGAGTCACCGTATCACAAGTACTTCGATCGTACATTGGCGAGAGCTTACGATCGTCACATCAACAGCGAGCGATCTGGAAGAACACATCGGTCGTTCCGTATGAAGCGCTCGAGGAAGGAGGATGTCTGCCGAGCGGCTCCGCTCTCCTGCTCCTTGCATGTCTACAATGGGGTTGACGATGTAGCGTGCTGAAGTTCTGAGTCCAGAAATGTTTCTCGAATACTCCGACCGAACCGAGCCGTAGCTACTCTCTCCGACATGGACCGTAATTCGTTCGGCGATTTGACCGAGCGAGCAAGTTTCGTCAGGGACTACAGTCCGCCATCGCAAAAAAAAGACCGCTTCAGTCTATGGTGAGTACCTACGGTGTTCTAAGAACCTCGATGCCGGCCGATTGTCATTACATCATTTGACCGCGTTCCAAACTGGAGCTCCTCGCGAGTTTGTTCCGCTGGGCTGCCTGAAATGCAGCCCAGGAATGAATGGATGGAGAACTCGGAATCTCAGCGAAGTAATAGTTGTTTTGGGAAGAAAAATCCCACGGGGAACGCTTGCGGACTCGCTGAGGTCGAGCTCGCAGCGAGTCGCGCAAGTTTCCTCGCCTCACTCACGAACTTGCATTCGAACCGCCTTAGAGCTCTTCATATTCGCATTGCACGGAGATGATCCGATGCGCGGTGCGATCAGAATGAGCAGAGCCTCGGATCCGCATCCTCCGGGGCACTCCTGCGGTAGACGATGTATCGACCGATAGCGAGGGGACCCAGAAGACGGTTCGGACGGATCGGAAATTCAATTTTGCTATTCTCTCTGAATTTCAGTAAAACGCTCAAGTCCATAATATGTGGACAACTAGTATCAGTGCTCATGTGCGGCACGGCCTACTGTCTAGAAGATATCAAATCCCGGCCGAAGGAGCCGTCCGGGAATATTTCGGGCCTCTCGGCAGCTCTAATATTCCCTACCTATTTGACTATGTTCGTGATTTTTATTCCGTTCCTTGCTCGTCGAGGTGGCGAAAATTCGCTGCTCAACGTGGTTCGGGGCCGAGGCATCAAGTACTTCGTGGTAGCGGCTATCGACGTCGAGGCCAACTACCTCATAATACATGCCTACAAATACACCACGTTGCCCAGCGTGCAGGTAGGTTTTTTGCGAGCCTCATCGAGTTCCCTATCGGATATTGCCGTCTGCGCCTCTGGTGCCTTCCGACCGGAACATTCCCTCTCGAGGGACCTTCCCTTTCGCGAGACTGTCAGATAGACTCGCCCAAACGGTCGGATCGACCGACCGACCGATCTCGCTGTCTTCGAGAGTGATTAACATTTTTTCTCGTTCTCTCCTTTTCTCATAGATGCTGGACTGTTTTAGTATTCCGATTGTATTGGCATTATCGTGGCTGTTTCTCAAAGTCAGATACAAGATTGTACACATTCTCGGAGTTGGAGTCTGCCTTCTCGGAGTCGGTTCTCTGGTCTGGAGTAATGTTCTCGAGTACAATAACACAACGCCCCAAAATCGCCTGTTCGGTGACATGCTCTGTCTGTCTGCTGGAGCTCTCTGCGGAGTTTCGAATGTGCTCCAGGAGTTCACCGTCAAGGCATTTTCAGGAAGCGTTGAATTTCTCGCCATGATCGGACTATTCGCTAGTGCCATTAGTGGGATACAAATGTGAGTAACAAATCATTACCCCCATCTTCTGACTCGTTCGAATGTATCAGAGTTCGGGTCTCCCGTCGGGCGAGATTCCCTCACTGTTTCAGGTTCGCAAGATCGATGATAAAGCGAACGGATGAATGCAATATATGGAGGGCAGGGGGTGAATTCGGAATTCATGTCCGCCTAGGCTCGGTCAATTGGCTCCTGACCTGCTCGATTCTATTCACGTTTCCGGTAGCAGCAGGTCACATGCATGCGGGACAATTGCATCGATCCGGTCCCGAATCCTAACGACTTCATTGATGCCATGACAACCGCTCGTGCCTACTGTAATCGCACGTGCAACGCAGGGAGCACCCCGCTACGGCGCGCTCGTGAATCAAAGTACTCTCCTGCTGACGTAGGTCGTGACAGAGTTAATCCTTGATGGTGCGACCTCATGAAACCGTTAGCCTACTTTTTTCGCAAAGTTCTATGGGTAATCCCATCGGAAATATCCATCTCCCATCCAGTCGATGATTCAATTTTATTTCTCGTGCGATCGTTTACCGGCATGAGGGCTTAACCCGTACGGAAAAAGAGTCGAATAGTCAGAAGAGTCTTCGGAAGTATTCCCTCTCCAGGTTGTATTGGAACTTTTGCTCTCATTTTCGGGAAGCAACGCGTCTGCCAACGATGAGGCTTACTCAGCCTGACGCGTGAGCTAGCGGTTCTCCTTTGGTGCGGATTCGATGATCCGATCATCTTAAGTTGGGTAATCCGAGAAGACCGAAAGAGCTCCTAAACTGAGTAATTTCCGGGCGCGACGGGGAATATTGTCTCCCGGTTTATCAGATTGACAATTGTTTTCCTTCTACCTTCCAGAGCAATTTTGGAACTAGACGCAGTGCAGACAGTTCTTTCACTGACTCCCTCACAGCAAATAAGCGTGCTAGGGTTCTGCGTATTCCAAACGCTCATCTATCTGCTCATAGCGGTTGTTATTTCGAACTCGTCGGCGACAGCGCTAAACCTCTCGACTCTCTCAGCGGACGGTCTATCTCTTCTAGGCTACTATTACATTTTGAACCCAACGTTCGGGGTACGTATGATCTTCGACCATGTATTCTTTGTATTTCTGTATTGATCGATAGGATCGCGAGTCGCCTCGTCAGCAACTATCGAAATCCTCGTTTTTCCGCTCTGATCTGTCTCGGCTTGAGGCTCTGATCTCATCCTGAGCAGGAAATCTGAATAATGGTGTCTCTTCTTGCAGCTGCATTATCTGTTTGTGGTGTCCCTGTCGTTGGTGCTGTTGGGAGTAGTGCTGTTCCACTGTAAGCCTACGCCGCTAGGCTGTCTTGTAAATATGAACATGGCCAACCATTTACACTCGCGACTCAGCGTCGCTGTCCATCTCGACTCGGACGAGGAAGCTTTAGCCAACGGAAGACCCGCTTTTGGTACTACGGGAGCTCCGTACTCTCGGGCGGACTACGACCTCCTAAGATAGTACCGAGTGGCCGCGCCCCGGCCGCCGCCACCAAAGCGCATCGTATGCGCATACGGACTCGTGGTGATGGGGGGCGGCCTAAAAGGAACACCACGCAGCGTCAGCGTCTGACAAAGGCTCATTACGTGATCTCAACCAACCCGTAGCGACTACTTTGAGAGTTTTCTACAAGCGATTATTGATCGATTGAGTGCAAGCGCGCGAGCGAAACGAGAGAAGAACAAACAATAAACTTGGAACTCTTTTTTCCTAATGTGAATCTTTTTCGAAGTTCGGGCTGGGATTAGGAATGCTATCCATGCATGATCGGAAACGATCTCTCGACCATTTCCATGCTGGGACCCGATCGCTCCGGCTTCGGGAACTCGAGGACACGAAGAATCGTATGAAGAACCGGACGGTCGCAGGTCTCCGTGTCAGGGACGTCTAGCCTACGCCTCCGGGATCGGTGGCGGTCCGGACTAGGCGAAAACGTTTCCCCTGGCCTCTCCCGTGCGCGTCCTCTCTTTTAGGTGACTTCCGTCAAACCTATCGGTGACAGCGGTCGCTTTGTCTCGAGCGAAGTTCTACTCGATGCTATTATCCTAGTTCATCTCCATCGCCCGGACTATTCGGCGCTGCTTGGGCAACGATGGTGTCGTTTTTGTCGGCTGCGGAATTCTGGTATGTAAATAGTCATGGAAAAGATAGTGTTGCTGCTTGAGTGTCCGAACAAAGCCTGTTATGATCGGCAGGCGCCGTTGGAGAGATGAACAAGAGATGTCCCTTATTAGGACAATTATTACCGTTCATCGTTGGCGCCAGCTACGTCGGCAATTCTTGCCGGCTATTTCCATATACAATTGTGTGATGCTTCCGCCGTGGTTTTTGAAAGCAGCTCGACTCCCGGTCGCGACTCGATGCGGTGCCTGCTCATGTTGATGTTGCGGCTGGGAGAGGTGGGACCGCTGTCAGCAACAAAAACGTCACGCTTTCGACGTCACCCTCGCTTCTGATGCCAAGGTTCGACTCATTTCTATTAGAGACTTCACATCTTAAAGGAAGGACTGACTGCGTTATCCAACCAGAGACTGTCGTCACTGCCCAGTCTTGGATATGAGGAAATAAGAGCGAGATAATGTTTCATTAATGCGTTCTGGCGTTGCGCCGTAAGGCGATGGCGGAAGCATCCCTGCCTCCGAGTACTCAGGGAAAAATTATGATGCTGATGCATGAGGTGCGCTGTCTCGAAGCGAAGGAGGAGGTCATTCCACCCGTTCGACGGCTTGGATGGGGGCATGCCTCCCAATCGGAAAACACGATCGCGCTCCGCTCCATACAGCTCAGGATTGGAAGTTCCACTCAGTATTAGTGTGTGGAAGTTCACGGAAGGAAATCACAAGAATCTTCCCGAGGGCAACGACACGTTCCTCAATCCCTGATTGATGGATCCGTTCTAACACTTTCGTGATCGCAAGCTTCGGGAAATGCTCCCTCAGGTGTGAAAGTTTGCGAACAGCTATTGGAGATCCGGGAGCGGAGGCGTTTCTCGCTCCAAGCAGCGTTTAGTGGTTTCAGCTCTCGGCTCGGCGGAAGTAGCGGTCGAACTGGATGGGAGACGAAGACGAAACGGGAGAATCTGTCACCGGATTCCCCTCGATCACGTTTAGGTTTCCGTTGGAGCTTCGGGAATATGATTCTTCTGTCAATCCCCGCGGAATCCGGTTTATTTCACCACGGGACGCCTTCGTCTGGAGCTACAATCGCTTATCGAGTTCATCCGAAAGACGGCGCGCATGAATTGAGTGATTGTTTCCTGGAACCTTGATCTAGGCTCGGTGAGTTCTTGGGCACTTTCCCGCAACAGGAAGATTCCGCAGAAAATCAAACATTGAATCACTCAACGGGCAATGTTACGCAAGTTGGTCCAAACCATATCCGGAATCTAGATTAGCTGAAAAGAAAAGTATAAGACGCCTTCATTTTACGCGGGCGACCGAGCGAGCAGGCGGGCGGGTGGAAGCGGAACGTTGCTCAGAATGCCTCGCGTTGTTCGATAAGAAATGTATTATAGACGGGCAGACCATGGGAGTTTCCCAGCGACTTTGGTCGGCGAATATCCGCAGCATTTCTGTTCAAGAAAGTTTCGTAGCCTCGTCGTTGTCGTCGCTTCGGGTCCGTCATTCCGGCCCGGCGCGGCGAGTCGCTGTCAGGGACCCGACCTATTCGAGGAGGCGCTCGACAGCTGAATCGACAAAACGGCGTCACGTCATTGCCTCTTCATTAGGCGTGCCATGAAATAATTCATGAGAGAATCTATGCTCGATAGACCTGTTCGAGCCTTCGATCGTCGTCTATTCAGCGAGCTGTTCTTCCTTCGCAGAATTTGCAGTCCAGTATCTTAGGACCGGGATTTCTGAAAAAACTTGCAGTGGGAGAGAAACGTTTCACGTAATCGCAAGCCTTGAGAAGTCCCAATCTAATAAGCGCGACTGTATCGACCTTCTGCTGGCCACGTTCGGCTGCGAACAATTTACAACTCGTTACAGTGCAGCTTCGATGATCCCTAAGCGCTCATGTAAGTTGCCAACTTGACGCTTTTCTGAAAACGAAGCAGAGCGTAATAAGTCGGCGTGCAAGAGTGCGCAGCAACCCTTTCCGGATCGAGCCCTTGCCGAGCAAATGTTGGCGTTGTTGTCGGTGGCGGTGGCAACGCCGTTCGACGCAACCGACGGTGCCACAGAGGCGGTGTCGACAGCTCACCATCAGTCTGGATGGAGATCGAATCTTTACCGAACGGGCAGCTCGCCCCTCGACGAATGGAGGGCAGTTTCGTGTGCACAGTGAATGAGGCGGATTACGCTCCGAATTGGACTGTCGTAACCAGATACCTTGGATGTAGACCTACGACAGGATTTTGGGGCCTGCGTCATACAAGATCTCCTGTTGATGAGCTCGTCGAGGCCGCGCGGAGACCTCAAAACCCCCCGCAGTTGGTTCGGCTCTCTGTGTCACCGAGAGGAATTTCTATCAACGCGATCGGGATCACCTTGAACGACGAGAAACTGTACCCGATCGAGTGCATATCTTATGGAGTGCAGGATGTGAGCTATGCGAAAATTGTAGCCATCATCACTGTCAGTGAACACGGTCCCCTGGAGTGCCATGCTTTCGTTTGTGAGAGTAAGGATTCGGCAAGAAGGCTCACGTTGACTTTGGCGGCCGCGTTCCGCGAATACGGCCGACGGAGGACGAGTAGACCGAAGAGCAGAGACGTTGTCGATCTCCGAGGAGAGCAGGGTGATTCTGAGGTGTGACCTATTTGATAAAAACGGAGTACGGACCTTTTGGACTTGAGCTCTACGACTATGTACAATGACTTCAGCCGATGATGATGATGCCGCAAAGTGTGCTTCGACGGAAGCGAAAACAGCTCGTTAATATTTGTGATGTAGCATACGGAGATCTTTCTATTTAACCACATTCACACAGCCGAATTCAATAAACATGGTGGTTCGAAGAGAAGCTTCTTAACCATCTCGACTTATTCTTAATGACTGAATTCCTGAACTTCACCCCAGGAATAATTCAATGAAATCTGACTCAAGTCTCCGATCATGACTGGTCGACGATCACCAATCGAGTGGTAATGAATCGAAACCGAAATTCCCGCTCGAAAACTCGGCTATGCAAATTCGGACGAAATTCCAAGGATTCCTTACCCATTTGTTTCAGGATCTTGATCTTCATCACCGCCACAGGGAACGTTCATGCTCAGTGTCCGGAGATCGAATTCTCGAACTGCACCTGTTCCACGTCAGAAACCTCGAACCGCGCCGATAAATTCAGTGTTCCGTTAAGTACACGGGTCGTCATCCGGTGTACTTCAGTGTTCAGCGTAGAGGCGCTGACGAAGCTCATGAGGAACTTACGAGGCAAGAAGATTGACGCCGTCCACATCATGGATTCTCCGGTGAATATCATAATCAAAAAAGCTCGTATGCTAATCTCGAATGACTGAGTAGGAGACTTCGAATGGAGTTTGAATGCTAGGATAGCCAGTTCGGCTTCGCACAATACGATCGTAATAATCCGCAGAATCAAGAACAGGAAGAACTAACAAATAACAGACAGACGGGAAGAGCTCTTCAACAAGCAATTCAACACCAATCCACGAATGAGGTGCCGACGAGTTGCGCTTCTGGAGAGAGCCTCCGTATGAGAATCTGAAGTCTTTTTTCTTGGAAACCTCGAGCGCTCCACCCGGAATTTAGGTGGCATAGCCATGAGCCCGGCGATGACGAACGGGCGGCCAAAGTCTGAACAGGGTATCGGATGATTAGCACTCAACAAAATATGCGTATTTATCCCGCATGACAATCATCCGCGACCTTGCTTTGTTCGCTTTCCTATGCTCAGCGCCTGCAAAAACTTATTCGGGTGACTATCAGCCGTGCGGTCAATCAGGAACGTCAGACGGTACTCCTCATCGACGCTCGCCGTTATCGGATCCTCGCTCGTCGTATTATCCATGGCTCGAGGATTCTCGATCACTCGTCGATTGTCCCTCTCGGCTCCTCATAGCGCCTACGATGATGAGAGGCCATCAGAGGGAAGATCGCAGCTATCTAGCGGCATCGGGATGAGTCCGAAACGTTCCCGAAACCTTCGAAGCTAAGTCTGATTCGTAAATCGGAAAAGCGCGGCTCGCGCAGAATGAACGGGACCAGGCGCTAATAGTTACCTGAGGTGCGGACCGAAAAACGTTCGGTGGGCAGAATGACGACGAAACAAAAAAAGTATTAAGGCAGACAAAGCAAACAGACGAACAAGCGAAGCGTATCTCGCGACTTCATCAAATGGCATGCTGGACGCATCGGTTTCCTTGTTCCCAGGCAAGACCGCTATCCTGGACATTCTTCCTCTCGGGGGGATAGTGATTTTTAAATAATGATGAGTTTCATTGCAGATCGCGAGTCCCTCAGCAATTCACTAGCTCCTCCTTTCGGAAATGCATTCCTGACTTGTCGCTGCCTCATGGTGCATCTGCAGTATTTGCATGGAATGCTGCCGCTGATATTTTAGACCAATCGACGAACTTTCTCTACGAATGGTGCCGGGAGGTCATTCAAAGCCCGTCTTTGTCCCCCGGTCGGTGTGCTAAAGGAGCGTTCTTTCAATCTCACTCGCTTTGCTTGCTTCATTCGCAGCTGTGCGAACGTCGCCGCAGGGGGGATGATTCGCGAATCTCTTGGGAGCAGGGAAAAATCATTTCACGATGTTTTTCACGAACTCTATCCGATTCGCTCCGGTGTGTTTTCCAACATAGGATGAGCGACTTATCGAATTGAAACGTGTTCGGTGGCGTGTCGCTGGTCCCGGATCAACAGAATATCTTTCGCTTCCCACGTTACTATGAGCAATGAGCAATGTTCGCTAAGCCATTTTGTGAGGAGCGATTCAGGCTATGAAATATAGCAGCATATCTCCGGCACCTTTCGCCAAACAATGCGATGGCGTCTCGTGCACAGTCTCGGAAGGGAAAAAATCCAACAATTGAAGAAGTTTCTGGAGCTATGGCCATTCCTCCACGGCGCCGCCACGGACCCGATCGCAAACCGGCTTCACACTCTGGAATAAATCTTCCACAGACCATGGTCAGATTCGGAGCGACCGATCGTGAGCTTTGGAAGACGCGGTAATCTCATGACAACCAGGCATCACCCTATCTCTTTTGTCTCGCCGGGAGCGCTTCCTCGCGGAGTCAACGAACGCAGAATAATCTATGTAATTGAGCGGATCCGAAAACACTCGAGTGACAGCACTCGATAGCTGAGGGAAAGGCAAGTCGAGCCGGAAATTCAAGAAGATGTGCCAACCTGCTTTGACCGCCGCAGTGAGTCTGAGGCAGCCAGAGACCGAACGCCCCTAACTGCAGTCGAGATTTGTCGAGTCAAACTCCGTTTACTAAACGGAAAGTTTCGGAATGCAAGTAATCCAGTGGGAGAAAAGAGACGATTCAGATTCGATCGCTTCTCATCATTACGTCGGTCGAAGAAGAATCGCGGGGGAAATATTCGCGCGAAAATCATACCTGCATGCATTGACAGGTACCCTCTGGGATCGACAAGTGATCCCACTTGTTCGTTCGGTCTGAATGCTCTGATATCTGGACCTTGTCGAGCAAGAATGTCATTGCGACGCGCCGCGAAGGCCTCTCGTAACCTAAACGATCACAACCTCTTTCTACCAGCTCGAGAGCTTCCTGCGCAAGGGGTCCCCCGACGCAGGGCTTCGCCTGTGGATACTCCCTGGCTCAGCAAAGCTCCAAAATCAATCCGACGATTCTCTATTCACGCAACTAATTCACTTTCGCAGAATCGATCATTCCCGATCAGTCTGCGTGAAAGTCAAGTGAAACAGAGAGTCGTTCATCGTCACTCACTGGTGACTAGTTTCCGATCGGAACGAGATTCGAAAAATTTGTTGGTTCCGAAAACATCCTCAATTCGAACGCTGTTTCGTGCTCTTCTTGCGAAAGCTCTCTCATGGTGGACAAAATGCTCTTTGTTATTGCATCAGCTGAGCTTTTCGAACGACAGCGGAATATTGCTTCGATTCTCAGCCGTCGCGTGGCGGTCACCGCAAATCAGTTGTTAGACAGATTCGCGCATTCCCCACCAGATGTGGCGCCGCAGCAAATTATCCGTTCGGCCGTGACTTGTCTTCGACTCGTCGGGAACGGCTTCGGAATTGCCATTCCCCTGGGGAAAGAATTGCGAGAGCTATAATGCTTCTTCGGTCACGCGTCTAGACTGAAGGGTTCCACAGTACAATTATCAGTGAGTTCACAGAGTGTAAAGCGACCGGGCCAAGCTCCCTCAGACGATTTGGGCTCCAGGGCCAATGAATCTGCGAGACGGAACAACTCTTCACACCGGAGACATTTTCTTGGGAAACGGAAGAAAAATCCTAAGACGATGCCTAGCACTCGTCATTCTGTTGGGTGCCCAATCACAGACAGAAACGTCGATTCGCGCAGCCATTGAAGCTGCGACAGATCTTCTATCGGCGGCGTGCGTTGAAACTCCTAAATAGCTCATTCAGCGCAGACGAACATCGTCGGAGAATTCACGTAGGCGAATCTTCTGCTGATTGATATATAACGATCTTCGTGCTCCAACTTCTTGTCACGACAATCCGAAATGTTCCAGGGCAAACCGCCGGAAAAACTTCCACAGACGTCTGAATCACGCTCCGTGGATCCATTACCTTCCTTGTGTGAGCAGGGAGCAGACTAATCGGTGTATGAGATTCAAAAACAGCCATTCTAAATTCCGATGAGCTTCGCTCGAGAAGCAAATTCCGATGATCTGGGCATAACGTCGCCTCCGAGCGAGGCGACCCTCCTTGGAATCTGATTTGAGACTTCTCCGGAGCGCCACAGCCTTGAGAGGGGGAGTTAGGATCACTTTCCGGAAGGATCTTCATTTTACCATCCATGTGAGGAGATGATCGAATGAAAGCAAAGTGTATTCCAGATTGGTCCAGCGATACCTGCGAACATCTTCACGGCCATTCCTCTCACCGAAGTGACACTCTCCAACGTTAATATATCATCCCTCAGCTCCTCGGGCTCCACACCTTTCCTCGGCCTCGAGCGAAGTCTGAAGTCCCTCGCACTGCGACACTGCAGCATGGTAAAATTGAATTCTGATCCCGGGGGACCTCAACTCCACTGAATGTCCCTGATCCGGCTCTGCATACGTGATTTTCATTCCAGAGCTACGATGTATCGCTGGAGAAACTGACTTCGTTGAGCCAAATCGAGCAGATAGATCTGAGTTTCAACAGTCTGCAGTTCGTGAAAAGCCGCTGGTTCTCCGTACCGCCCGTCAAGTTGAAGTCTCTGATACTGAAAGGGAACCACATTGAAGCACTTGAGGACCATGCGCTTCGGAATGCGCGAGAGCTTATCCATCTGGATCTATCAGAAAATCGGATCCAAGGACTGCGAAGAACAATGCTACCGGACAGCATAGAAATTCTTCACCTGGAGTGAGCTCCCTTATCTATCGGGACAGTCCCAGCACGCTTTTGTTTCCTGTCGGGCTACTCCTCGGGATCGACTTCGATGGCGATGTCTCCGGGAGACTCGGTCGGACATCCGGAAAGACGCGGATAAAGTGTAGGACTTTTTTCTCCAGGAACAATCGCCTGGCGTATCTTGAGGATAACATATTTTCGTCGATGTTGAATCTAAGACGATTATATCTGTCCAACAATCGACTGCAGACGATGAACCACAACACCTTCAGTCCGATCTGGTTTAAAATTCAGCCAGCCCTGGAACAAGTGGACTTGAGAGGTGAGCGGGCTCTGCCCGTACTGAAACGGAGTTCGGATGGTCGTGTTGGAATGACAACATACTTCGTGCCCAGAACGCGAGGAACGCATACAGATCTTGCTCATCAGCTGTCTTAAGAAGTGTCTAACGACTCTCAGGTAACCCAATATACTGCGACTGTCAGCTGTCATGGCTTTCTGATACCATCGTGCTCTGGCGGAACTCGCGGACTCTCCTGGGGCACTGCTCAGCACCCGAGCGGTTCATCGGAGATTCTCTCCGTTCTCTCGATTGCTTCAAACTCCGTTGCGAAGGATCGAACTGCACCCAGCTGTATCCGATCGAGCCCGATGACTTCCTGGGATCACCAGGAACGGTCGAATGAAGATCCCCCGGTCATGATAGAAGTCGGAAGCTTACATGGAGAGATGGGCTCCGGACGAATAATCAAGCGCTCCTTGGTCAGGGATTCCCGCTCGAGATTCCTTTGATGTGGACTACGTACTCGAACAGACTATCTCGAAGCACTTCAGTCGACTATCGGATACAGTCAAGTGCCGCTAACTTGTAAAATTCGGGAGTAGGGTTTGAATATTTTTTCTAACTTATAAGTTAGGGGAGGGTCTATCTAGACCGGATTAATTCGGACAGATGCGCGCTGATTATTATCTGCCCCCATGAATGCAGGCATAAAATTGACGATAGTGATCATGAACGGATATCTGCTTTAATTCATTCCATCTTCTCGATGCGGATTTACGTTTTTTAACTTAAGGAGAGTCCTGACTATGTACCGTACTCAGTCTCTACTATCTACCGTTCCGAACAGAGTCAGTCCCCATCAATACGATTCTCGTCTTCAAAATACAACCAAACAACTAGGGCTTCGATTTCGAAAAATAATATCGAAGATCTGCCTGTCTTTTTTCCTGTAGAATGTCACAAATAACAAGATCTCGATACTGATGTAGAGCCATGCTGATCCCTGGAACAATATTTTGTCTCTGAGAGCAATGGTTGACCAATGTAGCCAAGGCTCGGAGAGCCTCTTGGCCGGTCACGAAACCACAACTGGGCTCCTCGAAGGGGGACTCGGGTTCTTCATCCGAGGTTTCGCTGAAGACCTCATTGTGTTCAGGCTCGAAATCATCGGAAGTCACAAGTTGCCGATCAGCCTAAACGAAGTCCCCGAAAGTCATGGAAATGGGGAAACAGTCTCGGATAATCATTCGATCCGGTTCGTCTATGTCATCGCTGTTCTCACTTTGAGCGCTGGCATTCCGAACGTTCGGGAGGCATTTCTTGAAGCAGTTGAATATGGTGGAAGTTTTGACATCATCCCATGACTCTCTCAGGAACCGGATACCCTGGAGCAAATTTATTTCCTTCACTTGACCGTCCTGTGCCATGGCCCAGTAATGTTCGACCAGCTTTTTTTTGTACAACTGTTTCACGTTACAAATGATGCCCTGGTCCATGGGCTGCGATTCTCGACATTTTTCCGCGCTTTACAACTTAGGGCGGCGAAATCGTTCCAAATTATGAGTTAGAGGAGGTTTTATAAGTTAGAGGAGAGAGTCAACACGGGGTCTATGCTTTTACTTAGCAAACCATGAGAAAAGCGACTCTAAATTATAAGTTAGAGGAGTTTTCCAACTTATAGGAGCTCCAACTGAGCGGCACTTGACTGTATCTGCAATGAGATTCACGGAAACACGAAAGGACTTCCTCAAGCGTTCCTCGTGACCTCTCGACCGATCCTGCATGCAAATTTGGGGAATCGACTCTCGGGTCTGGGGTTCCCTATGGGGACTATCCGACCATACACAAACTGCTGGATGAAGGCGGGGCGATTTGAAAATTAAAGCGTTTTCTTTCTCTGTCAATCGATTCGGGATCCATCCACCTAGCATAGTTCATTTTCAGACGAGGCTTTTTCGAGATTTGACCGTCTCCGGAATGGGCTCGATAGGGCTTCCTCGAAGGCTCTGCAAGTCCGATAGTGAATTACGGTAGGGACGGAAAATTCCCCGTCAATGAGGATCTTCACCCCTCGGGAGGATCTGCAATCATCATTTGTTCTTCAATTCTGAGCTTGGGCGCAGGGTCTTCACGCCATCCTCTGTTCAAGGAGTCCCTACGAGCGCCTGGTCAGATCGGCAACACGACTCGGAGCCTGAAGTCGAATCGCATGTCGTGGGAAATGATCGAGTGACCCATCCGCGTTACGGCCGACTCTTAGCTCCGATGATGATAGCTGCATACAGGGTAGACTAAGGAGAGGCAAAAATCGACTAAGGCTCTAGAATCTCCTGGATGCGGATTCTGACCGCCTGAGAAGGCTTACAAGGTGATTCGCGCGTCCATCGATGGACCGGCCGCCGCACGACCGTCTTCTCGGAGGATTGATAGCCCTTCAGAGTCTAGATCTCACTGAGAAGACACAAATCGAGTAAATCTCATTTATTCGTTCTGGAATCCATCTGTCCCGAAGATTGAGGGAGGTGAATCGTCCCTCGGAAGAGAGCTCCAACCTGTGCGTCAGCTCCCCGATCATGATTGTTCTCTCTACCTTCCAAACAGTCTCCAAATAGGCTCTCCGAGTGATTTCAAGGGATCGATTATGTATGCCCGGATTTTGCTCCCGTCGAACATGAACTCCACGAAGCGTACCGTTCTATTCAGATGGTCGTTGATACCTGAGATGGAATTTCTTGGAAATCCTCAGCGAGGACAGCAATCCGCCCGATATTCACGAAACCGATAGTTTGCTCTTCAATTCAGGATTTACCTCTCATGGAGAAGGGGTTGAAAAACTCCTCTTTTGGAGCAAACACGACGCATCCGTCGGCCGCTGCACAACCTCTCGTGAGTTTGATGTCCGGCATCGCGTTCACGATGTTCCCCGAGGAGCCTTTGCTGCAGCCGTGCCCGCGACAATCTAGCGCGCCATTCGAGGTGTCGGGCCAGAAGGATCCTGAAGTCGGTCATGTTGCCCTTAGTTCCTCGTGAGCAGTTCGGGCCCCATAGGAGCTCCAGCCAAGACGACTATGTGAGTCTCAGGGCGATGGCTGACCTCACGCATCGGCCCAGGGACCAGCTATGAGATATATATTGTCCTGACTCACCGTCCTTAAGCCTCCAAGATTTTGGTCGGATATCCTCAACAACTCTGACCCGCTGACCGTCTGGGAGCTCCGAGTCTCCGACGGCTTCAATGGCGGATCCGTCCGCCCCAACCACAGGCACTTCAGCGGTCCCTTGCGCCGAGGCTCCCGCCACTTGGGCTCCCGCTACTGGGGCTCCCGCCACTTGGGCTCCCGCTACAGGGGCTCCCGCCACTTGGGCTCCCGCTACTGGGGCTCCCGCTACTGGGGCTCCCGCCACTGGGGCTCCCGCCACTGGGGCTCCCGCCACTGGGGCTCCCGCCACTGGGGCTCCCGCCACTGGGGCTCCCGCCACTGGGGCTCCCGCCACTGGGGCTCCCGCCACTGGGGCTCCCGCCGCTGGGGCTCCCGCCACTGGGGCTCCCGCCACTTGGGCTCCCGCCACTGGGGCTCCCGCCGCTTGAGCTCCCGCCGCCGGGGCTCCCGCCGCTGGGGCACCCGCTACGGGAGCTTCCCCGACCTCAGCCTCCTCCCCGGTCGCCCTTCGTCGACCAGCGCTCTGCTCAGGTGCTCTGGCCCCGCCTGTGCGGCGTGATGATCGTAGTTCACGAGGCGGTGTCTCCACATCCAGCTCTGTAGTGAGATCTTCGATCAGGCTATCGAGGAATTCATCGGCCTCTTGGGCTGCTACAGCAGCGTCCTCAGCTGAGCATGCGAGATTCCGTGTGAATTTCGGAGTGTCTCATGAGAATTCAGACTGAATGCAGGCCGAGCGGCCGTATACCTCACACTTACCCGACGCGCCGGCGGGTTCTGGCGATTTTGCCACAGGCGCTGCAGGTTCTCGAACCCCTCCTCCCGACCCTTCCGCTATCTCTGGCGATGATTCTTCGGACACGCGATCTTCGCTACCGACCGGCTTCACAGGTTTTTGAGGGACTCCTTCTTCTTGGGGAGCCGCAACTTTCTCCGCGGGGAGCTCGTCTGCACCTTCTGTTCAAAACAGTTCGAATTTTTGAGGAACCCAGCCAATTTGCAAAAAAAAACATTATTTTGGGGTATGGAAAGCGCACGGAATCCGGAAGATGACTCGAATTCTAAGGTTCCGAATACGCACCAGGTTCGACTGCGGCGTCGTTCGCTCCAGCTCCCTCGACGGGCTCTTTCCCAACCTCGCCTTCAGATGGGATCGGAATCGCGTCTGACGAATCCTCAACATTCTCTTCTTGAGGAACCAATGCCGTCGTCTCTCTCAGTCCTGCCTCGGTGGCGCCCGCTTCCGGACCCGCTTGAGGATCTTTCTCCGCCGCGGGATCCTGACGCGATCCCTCACGGAGTGAACGTCCTGAGTGCGAGACTTCCGAGTTACTAAGATTCCCTTGTTACGCGAGAACAGGGGTCGCTGCGACGTCAGAGAATAATTTGCCAGTGAAGCCCCGGGTCGCATAGAAACTTATTGATTTGGTTTTATTTCGTCGAAGTATTGACAGTTTGATAGAAACTTATTGCGTTGCCCATACTGTCGATGTCTTTCCCCGCTGAATTATTTATTTCTCTACAAAAATACGCGCCGCGCCGCTATACCGAAGCGTCGTCGATCATCCGCAGCGACCGATTGAGGCGGGTCCTCGAGGAATGAGCTCATACCATCGGAGCGTTCATGGCGAACGCGGATCGTAGAGCCGTACGGAACACCGAGGTTTGCAGCTAGCGAAAAGCAGATTCAAGGAAACGTAAGCTGTCGGAGGATCGAGGATGGCACGTGAGCGAAGAAATGCCCATGCCTAGAGGAGCTGATCCCACAGATTGAATTCTGTTTTTCTCGGAACGGGAGTGCTACAGTGTATGCCGTGTCCGCCACTGGTACCGGGACATCCACCATCCGTTTCGGAGCAGGAATATTACGAGAGGGTCGACATTAGGAGATCCACATTCCGAATAGTCTTAGCAACAAATCTCTCTCTTTGCCCAGCTCTCACGATACGCATAACTTACATACGTCCCTCATTCATTTGGACATCCAAGTATGCGTTCCCCGCCGCAGAAGAGAGTCATGAAGCTCCGGAAATTATTCTCGTATTCACTCACCGGAGTCTAGGGGAAAAGCGCTCACACAACCCAGATACAAGAGTATAACAAAAGAGACGGCGAACTTCATGGCGTTCTCAGGCTGCGGTACTCAAATCACTGATTCCACGAGGAAGGATCCTAAATCGCTTACTTTCGAGACGGCTCAGACTTTCCCTATCTGTAAACACAGGAACCCGATACGAAGTCAGAAGGCTGAACTCCAATCGGAGGCTTCACGAATCTTTGATGCGTCAGTGTTTACATCAGAAATTCCTACCGGGAGTCGTTCCCTGAAATTCAGATCTGGATCGTGCTACCTCTCTCGTTAGGAGTTGTTCCTGCGCAGATAGACCGAAGAGGAAGCTGGGCTGCGCAGTCTCTTCGGCATACCGTGATGAAGGCTCCGGAATACACCGGAGGCGCAGTTTGACTACCTGGGCAACGAAATCCGATCCGCGCGATGAGTCTCAGGAACGGGTGTGGATCGCGTCACGCGCTAGAATGACGCCGCTCGATTGACACGACCTTCCAAGTTCAATTTATTCGATGGACGCTCAGGATTTCTTCAGTGTTCGACAAACAGGGTCAAATTCGAGATTCTAGATTTTACGAAACCGTATATTTCTGATCTCGTCACGCTGAGTCTTGGGAATATTCTTGGGGAGCGACAGCGTACTCTCCTTATTTTGAGAGTCGCGACCACGAGCCGATCACGATTCGGATACACTGTTGGAGTCTCGGCTCCCTGCGATCACATAGGTTTGGTCTCGGAAAAATTCATCTCGCCGAGCGAAACAGAACAATTTCTTTTTCCGGGACATCGATGCCTCCTCGAAGCTGTGCGGAGGTGCTCAAACGGTCCGCGGCTGACAACGAATCGATATGCCGTTGAGTGGTCTGAGGATCAGATCGAAGCTCAATCGAAGATCGTCGCTTGCTTGGTCCGTGTGCAGCGTGAAGTTCTTAACGATGTGAGCGAGGAGAATTTTGTCTTCTTGATTCGCGAATTTCTGACCTACAGAAGAAAAATGCATGCTTAGATCCACTCTGGATCGAATTATTTGTATGACTCGAACTTTCCGCTCAAAATGAGGGGCCTCTCTGTCGTACTGGACGCTGGACTAGACCATCGACATCCTGATCAGGCGCGGGATGAACTCTCCACGTCCGTCGGAGATCCCCCCTCAGCTGCCTGTTTTGCACGCTAGGGACGGGCTCCTCCCGGGGGATCAGAAAAATCACAGACATTGACTCCACCGTATATAAATATGTTCACGCCATATCTATCGATATAAATGGACGTCTTTCCCATATATCACTGACCGATGCAGTTTCTCGGTCCTGCAGAGAATGGCACGAAGCTGTAGGGATGCCTGTTTTTCGAGTCGAGGAATCTGGAGGGCTTGAATTTTTCCGGATCCTCCCAGACGCAGGGGTTCCTATGGAGGTGGAAAATGTCGACCAGGCCCACCGTGCCTGAAGGTATCACATGTTTCCCAACGCGGACGGGCTTACTGACATTCCGAGTTATCATTGGCAGCGGGGGGAAGAGTCGCATCGATTCCTGCAATTCGAACGATCGGCGTGTTCCGAGATTGTTCCGATGAGTTAACGAACTCGGAAAGCAGGCCCAAGACTAGAAGGTGTCTCGATAGCAATGATATCCGAACTCGAGATCCCTGTTCCCTGTTCCATGACGAGATCCACGGCGACGAGGCAGAATGATGCGGAGGTGTACCTATCTCGTCTCCTCATCGAATCAAATTGCCTCAGCCGGGAGCTCTCTCACCTTGGTGACAGCCTCGGTCAAGGTCAACATCTTCAATTGCTCCTTCGAAACACTCGCGTCATCAGTGACGACGCTTTCAACTTCGTTGAGCAGTTCTTCTTGCATTTCCGGATGGTGAGCCAGGAGATGGAGGGTGTAGGCCATTGCCGTCGCGGTTGTGTCGAAACCCCCGACAATGAAGGTTGCGACATGATCCCGAACGTCATGACGGCTCAAGAGACCATCTTGGTGCATTTTGATGACGGTATCGATGAAACTCTTCCCCATCTCGTTGTTATTCTCGAGCGAAGCCAGTTTCATATCGATGACCTGGAGAAGGAGGGCCGCTTAGTCTCGATTCTCCGACGCGGCTTGAGACGAGACAGCATCCGAAGGCTATCGAAGACGCGGGCAAACTAGGAACTTCCGTCCGAAGTATCTACAGTCGAGGAAACTACTTTTACAAGGAACCGCGAGCTCAACACCCGTCTGATGCCTGTCAAATGGGGACGGATTCAAGAGGCGGAAAAAGCCCGTTTAGCGGTGGAGTTTACCGGCTTAATCCATTCTTTGTACCGATCGCCGATGCTTTCTTCACTCGAATAGCTAGGATTAAACTAATGCCCTCGCGAAGAGCCCGCTTCACTACTGGTGCTCATTCCGTGGTGACGTGCGGTCGCCCCGCCTTTCGACTTTTCTCAGCGGAGCGTCTTTCCCATCATTTACCTTATATATATAATCGGTAATCCTTAGACTGGCAGCTTCCATTTGGCGTCCAGCCGAAGTATGCCGGAAAACCGAGTCGAACCAATGTGGAATATTTATGATCCTCGCGAGAATCCGGTCAGCCAACCTGCAACAATCCGAATAGTAGATGTCGTGATCCCGAACGGAAAGGATGCGCAGAAGCTGTGATTTCCTTCCCACTTCATGGAGCGTTTGCCACAAACGATCGTCGGGACGACTTATGAAGTCTCAAGAGGTCGAGAGTCGACCTCATCGAGATCAGAAATCATTCATGAGCATAGAGATTCCTACTCATCGCAGTCGCCGAGGAAATTCAGGTGTTCTGGATCGTTCTCGTCCAATCGAATCCCGAAGGCGGTTTCTGAGGAATATTCCATAGAGCGTTAGACAGCTCGGGATGGTTGTCTTCATTCGTCTCGTCCGAGGCGAAGAAAAAGTTTCGACGCGTCTTCGAGCTCTGATCTCTACGGTCTACTGTTCCGGACACTGCTTCGCGAATCACGAACCGATCGGAATCAACCCCGAGAGGATCTCAGCCAGGGAAAGGGCCCGGAGTGACCTCCGGAGCTATCATAAAATCATTGGCATGTCTGGTTGTCAGCGACAGGAAGACTTGAATGCAGTGCGGAGGAAGAGTTCCCATCAAGATGGAACCCGCTGGCGGATTCTTCACAGAACTCAGTCAGGGGAATCCCCGAGGAATACGAGACGCAGCGATACCGCGTGACCGTCACTATGAATCGAAAAACTCCGATTCGATGAATGCGATGTGCACCTACCGAAAAGTATGCTGAATGTGCACATCCGGATCAAGGGGTAGATATCGACTTGCTCATTGTTCAATCGGCGAAGCTTATCGACGAACCGTAGTGCGTTCTCGTTCATGGTTTGACGATAATCGTCCAAAATTCGAAAATGCATCGTGGGCGTGAGCATTTTCCGATGTACCTTCCAGGTGGTATCGCCGGGGCTGAAATGTATTCCAAGAGTCTAAGTTTTATGACAGGCTCGGTTCCCGAAAAGCTTCCCAGAGAAGCTCGGGTCGATCAACGGTGGTCATCGACGCATGACCGATTGTTTGAATAATTCAGTCAATTGTAAAATGAGCCCTTCTGGTAACCTTCCGACGGGATCAACAGGGATTCTTCAGGGCGGACTCACTTGGATAGCAAACCATTCCCCAGCCAGGGTTTGAGGAAATGATGGCTGAATCCCTTGTTGACATTTGAAACATTGGACAAGATTGCTTCAACGCTTTCGGGAGTACACGCGAGAACGAATCCCTTCGGTCCGATTAGGCAACAGACCACAGGCTGATCGTAGTACTGCGGGACCATAACGTCCATCGCTTTGAAGAGCCCTGGGATTCAAGATCAAAATCAAATATTCAATCGGCGAAGATATGTACCCGGGAGCTTTCCTTCGGAATCGCCCACTCTGAGGAACGCACGCCAATGCTGCGGGGCTCCGAACGAATCTCGCCGACTGAGATAGAGACTGGGTCTGTCACTTCCGCTGGACTTTCGATTAGTCCTCAATCATCGGACGGGATGCGAGGATGAGTAGGGACGAAGGCGTTCCTCACTGACCAGTACGCGGATTCCTCCGGACTCGATGTCAAACGAAATACTCACATCGTGGATACATTTTCGTCTTCGACTCGTGCGTGACGGCTTTCTCAGGCTGCTTCTTCACTTTCTTTCTGAGGCGCCGCATCGAGAAGATGAGATCCAGCGGTAACGAACAAGGAAAGCTCTCGTGCAGCCTCGGAATACCTCTGAACGCGTACACAAGCCTCGCGATTTCGAAAACGTAGTACCCGATCACCGCGAGCACGGCACAGAGAGTAATATCCAGGAGGATCGTCATTTTTGAAAATATCCAATGCGGCCCACGAAGATGACGATTCGGTGCACTTCTTTCGAGGCTGTTTGTTGTGCTTCGAAACGAGGCGGCAGACGTTCTGTCGTGCTCCTTAGAAGTCGCATCGGTACTCTTACAGGAAACACGTCATAAACGAGGAACCAGAGGAGAGAGACGTTATCTTTGTCTTCTTTCGGCAAGCATCATTTACCTTCTGTTGAAGAGTAGGAGGAAACCGATCGAGCGATCCGAAAGGGTGATCCCTGAGTGACGTTCTGACTCCAAGCGAGCTGCGAGAGAAAGGGTTCAACTATCTCACATCGACTTATTTCGTCATTTTCCGATCCAACGTGTTTATGGCGAACCGACCTCCCGATATCGGCCTCATCTTCGATCTTCTGCATTCTTGAATTCGACTGATTCTCACACCGACTCCGGTCATTAATCTCCCACCGGTGCAGCTCGTCGACGGATGGAAGCGAAACCTTGCTCTACCAAACTCCCCGTCTCCTTTCAGATCTGAAAGTGGAATGCTTGGGGGCTCCCTGACCTACTGATCTGAGATCATTTTCAGATTCGCGAGATCAGTCAGCTCCACGTGCGGGATCGGCAGACATCGGAGTACGGGCTACACAGCGTCGAACGCGATGACATCAGCTGTTATCACTGTTCCATTAGGACTAATTGAACTTACTGGCCAGAGTGAACGCTTCCAGGTGCTCTCCAGGAGAACTCCCAGCTCAGTCGGGACGCGGTCTGCGCCTCATGCTCGGGAAACACTAGTTTGCGTCATTTCTCATGGAAGTGAGAACTTATCCCGCGGACAAGTCCTTCATCGAAGAGCCTCGGAGGACTTCAAGTGAGAAGGACATAGGCAGGAACTCGTGAAGTCGACGATCTCATCGCTGTTCGGATCAAGCAGGAACTGTATTTCATGGATGACCGCGTGCGCGGCAATTATACGGCAGACAGTGAGCTGTCAAACTCGTCATGATGGACTCTGCATCGATCGCTCCGTCTCTTGGCTGATGATTCACGATATGCAATGATTAATAGACTGTGCTGCGACCCCAGACAAGGCAATTTGTTGCACAGAGACCGGTGCACGGGACTTCCTGTCTGTTGAAGCCGCGAACTCGCAGAGAAAATGACTCCTCCCGAACACGGAGATTATTCCAATCAATCGTCCAAGTGTCCCGATATTATATATATATACTTCGGTGAGGTACGGATTCGGAACGTATCTGAATCTGTTGAACGCTCCGGAGGTTTTCATCCGGAGGAGTCGGATCCGCACTGGAGGTGAGGTATAGCTCCGAGACATTGAACGACGGTCATTGAATGCGTATCGCATATTGAAATTTAGCTACGGATACACTGGTCAGATACATCGGAGCGAGGGAGGAAGTTTCCGAAAATGATGGTCGCTGTCTTCTGACGCACATTAATCACGAAGTCCTCGAATACGTTGATGTCGAGTGAGCGCTTTCTCGTGTTTCTTCACATGTGTATATTCTGGATGGGCGTAGCTCGGATAAAACCATGGTCGCCGTGAGCTGCACGAACATCGGAGATCTGTTCGAAATGAGCCTCGATTACGCTCGACTCGACTTCACACCTTCCGACCTTTCCTGGTGGCGTCGATTGCGGCTTTCCATGGATCCTCAGCGAATTTAATTTCGATTTCCCTAGAGAGTGGTCCGGAACCCACTGTGAATAAGACAGCTTCCCCGAGTATTTCCGGAAAGCTTCGGGCGACAGTGGTTCCACCGGAGACCCGATGTTTCCCTCTGATGAGACGACGACACACAACACATTCTCCCATCCGGTTCAACCCTCTTCTTATTTTTCTGAAAGCGTTCCGAACAAAACAACCGGATTTCACAAAACTCTATACAGCCAACGAGAATTCAGCCTATAATTCCGGGATTTCTGCTTCCCAGGCTCACTGTCACAGACGGCGCGGATCTTCTAAGCGTCCGGGGCCAATCGACGTCATTTTCAGGAAACTTTGGCCGATCGGGAAAAGATTCCTCTTGCAGTTCGAAACGAGGATGACGGCTCATACCGCCTATGACATTGGCGTGGAGGCTATTTCCAAATCCATGAGAAGCCCGATCCCCAGCGGATGTCACCGATTAAAGAGGCAGATTGGTATTCTGCAGGAGCTTTTGACCTACTAGCACAAACAAGCTGCTCATGAATTGCTCGATGATCACGGGTGAGACCTGAAATTCATTCGTAGGAGAGCCCGCGGATCTCGAGAATTGAAAACTTTTCGAGAACCCTCTCGGAATGCAGTCGAATGATTCCGGGTCCGATCTTGCCTTTGCGATGGTGTTGAAGCCGGTCCCGAGCAGGGCTGAAGCTGGGCCAGCCCCGCTGAGCTCCATCTTGAAGCCTCGCGTGCTCCAAACGACGACCTTAGTTATCTTGGGCTTCAAACCAGTCTTCCGATCTCTCGCGACGTACAAGGTAATGTTCACCCCTAGAAGCTTACATGGCCGAAATATTTTGATATGATTAGAGATTGCTCCAAACCATTTCAATCTACGGCGAGGAACTTTGCCTGGACATTGAACTCGTGAAATACCTGGGCTGACTCGCTCGCGAGATCCCGGAATCTGCGAAGGAAGCTTTACCTTGAATCCGATTTTGGCTTGGCCTCCAATCATGTACAGGGCCAGGGGCATTTTGTAGTCGTAAACGATTTTCACGTCGCGAATGGCGACTGGTAATTCTAGAGACACGTATTGCGCGTCGATTTCGCAGTCCACATTGATCTGGCCCTGCAAGATGATGAATTGAATTTCGGTGCCTCGAGGCCCTTAGTCGCAGTCCCGCAGTAGGCTAGGTGCGGCGACGCCTACACCGATAGCAACAAATTCAGAGCTCCCCGCGAGCATCACATTATAGCTGACGATTCTGAGCTGGAGTATGGAGTTCCGCGCAGAACTAAATTCCGCCGAGCAAACTTAGTTCAGCCTTGGTAAATGCCTCTCCTATCTTCCTCGTCCGCCCACTTGAACCAGATTCGGACCCACGCAGTATTGAGATGAAGGAAGTCGACGCTGTCTTCCGGCGATAACTGGGAATCCGCTTCACGAGCCGCTCTCTCTCCCTTATTTCTTGTTTTCAGACCGCAGCGACGGCGGCGGTAGATGCTGTAGTGGTCATCTGAACGACTCCCCTTAGGAAGGCAAAGGGGCTCGTCGTTTCTTTCGCTTTTCACGTAACCTAGATTCAGAAGCGACCGCACGGAGATCCACCTCATAAATCTCGGAGCGTTTATCCAGTTAGGATGTGGGCTCGTCCGGTTTCTCTGGCCGAGCTCGCATATTCGTCAGCCCGCGGCTCGCACCGAACTGGTTGAATAGCTCTAAGTTGCGTGGTCGAGCGAACATTCATGTGTATAGAGATGTCCTTGAAGGCTACCGAGCTCTCACCCGGTTCAAACAACATCGGATGAACAACTCCGCATAAACACAAGGGATAAGAGCTTCTCTTAGCCGCCGTCAGCTTCCGAAGAAAATGCTCACCACGCTTAAGTTGTCTGGGAACTCCTCTAGACAGAACATCTTTAAAAGGTGTTCGGATGTCGCCCGGTTCAAACTCACTTGGAAAAAAACGTTTGCCACGCCGTATGCGTCTCCATTTTTCAGGTCGAATATTCCGATATTGGCCGCGTCGCCCAATTTGATCGGTTCCGAATCTCTCAGAGTCTGTCGATTGGCGTCCACGAGTCTTTGAAGGAAGTTCGTAATAAATTCATTTCCAAGGCACAGCAATCGTTCTTGTCGACGCACGCGTGTGTGGGGAGGCAGAGCCGTCGAGTTCAAGGAAGCATCGGCGGAGCATGGAGTTGAAACTCGAAACAGCACGAGACACAGAACGAAATCTCGGGAGGCAGAGTTCGGAAGCATCTCGCGAGTTGAAATATCGAGCCGTTCCTCGACTTGAAATATCGAGTCGTTTCTCGAATTTTTGTGAACGAACAATTTGTAATTTCGACCCATGAATTTGAATGAAGGAACCGCGCTGACCGGGTCACGGCTGCGTCAACGCAATCATTGACGGAAAATATCGGAAATTATTCTGCAGTCCTGAAGAGCTCTGATTTGCTATCGAATATCATTATCCCCGCTTCCATCCGAATCACCGAATGCACAGCCTATTCGGAGTCCCCCCAGGCCAGCTCCACATGCCTCGGAATTCGACTTGCATAGCTCAGCGCGTACACATGTGCATCGAGGAAGGGGTGCCATAAGAAGTATCGCTCTGATTTTCTAGAATCGACACGGCGCAATCCGATTCCGATGGGGCGGAGAGAGTAACGGAGACGACAAAACGCCCTGATCTCGAACTCGATTCTCGAAATGCTTTTCTGCGCTCCGAAGAATTAGAAATGATTGAACTGAAACCAAGGGAAGAAGCGGCGCCCGAAAAAGTAAACATCGGTGGGGAGGGCCTTCCATGTCCGTGCTGGCTTAGTGTCGGGTCAGCGAACGAATTTGAGAAACTCATGCCCCAGATGGAGCCCGGCGCTCACAGGGAACACCTCTTTCTGGAGCGTTTAGAGTAGGTTCCATCGCTTGTATGCCCGTGATATGTGCTCAAGTGAGCAGAAAACAGTGACGAACTTTCAAATATTTGTTCCCTCCTCTGTAGGTATAGTGACGTCTATCGGAGATCTCCACCGCGCAAGCGGAAACGAAAGATAACGGAAGATGCTGAAGATCTCGTCGAGAAGAGAACTGCCGCCAACACCATGGTGAGGAAGAATCAACGTCAAATTGCCTTTGTATGTTGTCGAGTATTTCAAATCAGTTCGGAGGAGTGCAACTGTTTGAACGAGTCGGAACCTTTGTGCAAAACGAGTGACAGCCAATGCTAGTGTCTACATGAAGGATGGTCATCACAACGCACTTCCGACGCTTAACGTGTATGAAAAAGTTCAAACGTGCAAGGAACGAGCTTTCGCTCATCCCGATACGGACGGGCTTCTTACACTCGCGCGATCCTCGTTGATTTCCCATCGATTCGAAAATCCTCGCTCTGTTCCTTTAGGCGGTCCGTATCTTTCCCCGGCATTCTATCATGATCTCTAGACTCTCGAGTCGAAAACGATAAAGCTTTTTCTTGGCGAAAAAACGAGTCCGGCAGGATTCGAACCTGCAATCTCCTGATCCGTAGTCAGGCGCGTTATCCGTTGCGCCACGGACCCATGGTGCTAGCCCGAGCTCTCGCCGGGCTCGTTTAAGAGCTCGCCTGCCCGCTCGCTCTGACGATGTCTTCTGGCTTCTCTCAACCAGGCGCTCATGTGGCGGCTTCCCCCGATTATCTCCAATGTTTCCCAATGAAATTCCTCGAATGATGAATTATGATCCGGTTCTGATACCACCGCGGACTCAAAACTTCATCGAGTCCAATCTCTCGAGAATGGATAGAGTGGGCCAAAAAGAGGAAAGACTGCTTCGTGGAAGTGGACACCGCGGGGCATGAGGACGGACATCGGCAGCGGCGGCAGCACGAGGAGAACTTCCTCTTGAGAACACTCGAAACGACCACAAGAATAACACTTAAAACCTCTCGAACAAGAGCACTGGCAAGCCCCTAGGGGCAGTGTAAACTTGAACATTCGCCCTCGGCGTCGTTTTTGCGTGCGAGACGGCAGCTCTGACGAGGGAGAGAGAGCCAGCGAGCGAGCAGGCAGCCGAACATAACCTTTATGCTGGAACTCCGATGAGTCCTGTGCTCGGGTTCATCGTTTTTGGTCTTCTCCTACCTCAGAGTTGCTCCGTCTTATCCTCTCGTGTCTCTCATTCGTTGAGACAGATCTCTCTGCTCAAGCGACCCGGACCGATAGAATACGTGGTGCGGAGAGAAGAACCGTTCCTGTCTCATCCTCAGGAGCTCCCTGGGACGAGTTTCGAGCCAGCCGAAGGTCACGACGGGACCTTCTCTCTTCCAGTGTGGAATCTGTGGAGTCCCATTCCGAAGACCTACTCAAACTCGCAATACCATATGATAGAGTCAGGCTGATGAATAAAGCACTGAGAAAGACTTTTCCCCCCCCAGGAACGTCGTCGGATGGAGCGTTTGAACACCGCCTTGGATCGACTCCGCGAGATTATCCCTGCTGCGTCCGACAAACGCGTCTCGAAGATAAAGACTCTCAAAATGGCGATCGCTTACATAGATTATCTACAGGTACTCTCCTAGAATATTCTCCCGATCTTCGGAACTTGATTCCCTGGATCCTGTGCGATTGCAATCTCATTGGGGGAGCTGAAAGGCGATTGATTGAATGCCATCGGCTTCTTAGTGTCACATGAAATCCGTCACAGAAATAATCAAAAATCGATCAAGAGGGGTGATGACGAGCAGCGCGAAGGTACATCGATCCTAGTTCAGTTAACCAGCCAATCTTCAGTACGAGACTGAATGAATTTCTCTTCTTCGCACAGAAACTCCTGCTCCATAATGAGCCATCGGGCTGGGAACCGCATTTCCCCTACAAATATCAACAGCGGTATTACGAATACCCACATCCTCACTCGCCACTTGATGGGTCATTGAGCTCATATTCCAATCCTCAATAAAGTTTTTGCGGCCGGAGATCGTGCTTTCTTCCTCTGCTGCTCCAATTCCAAGCCAATCCTGCTCGGTCGACTCCCAGCTGATCCCCCGCCTCGGTGAAATGCTTTGTACTGCTGTCGAACAAATACGAGGTCCACGGACACACGAGGATGTTCGGAAAGATGCAGTCTGGCCATGCGGTACGGGGCAATTGTGAGGGGGAACGGATTAATGAACGAATTGATCGAAATCGCTCGAACTCCATACGGCCCTCTGCGTGGTATGTCACGCGGGTTTTGCTGGGTGACCGAGAGCGACTGTATATGAGAAAGTCAGAGGAATGTCCTTTAAGCAATATTTCGTTTACCTATAATTAAGGGTGTTGGTCACCTGTTCCAGCTGGATGGATGGCATGCAGGTTCGTAATGCAATTAGTTCGGACCGCGTGCTGCACCATCACCTCGCAGGAATTCGGTCGATTTGCCGATCGAACGCTTTTTAGAATCACGGCAGGTATGCGCTGGAAAGCGCTTGAAGCTTTCGCGGATCATACGGACCAAGAACAGTGAGCGGATCACCGTGCGGAACGCGGATGACTGTCCACCCTCGGTGGTGAATCGAGTCCGCCCCTCCCCGTATGTGGCTTGTCGCTCCTGACCTTTCGTAGAGGGAACACCGTCCGCTTTCCAGTTCACGAATGCAAACTAAAGGGAAGAGGGTGATTTGGGAATCCCTTTGCAGGCGAGTTCTGGTCGAACTGAAATGCATTCCCTCCCAGCAGAGATAGGGGAGGGACCACAGGGCGAGATATGATTAGATTCGGTGTTGAGAGAAAAACGAAAATCACTCCTGTCCATCGTTCCCTTTATTCATGGATCCCGGGGTGGGGCTTCGTATCCGTTTAGCCTTCTTAGGAGAAATTGGAACTCCATTGATGATGATAAATCATGATATCGAGAAAGACCTCTTCACCGCCGCGTGACAAGTTCGCAACGGAATGGTGGGCAGAGAGGTCGATTGCGTCGGAAAGTGTGCGTTTCTCCAAACTCTTTTGGAGCAAGGTTGATATAAGGTATGAGTCCAGAGTCCACCAATGATGGTCGGCATCGCGTCTCCCGCCTCCTCTACAAAAGATCTTGCTATCTCCATCGAAGAAGCAGCTTCAATTTATGAAACTTTCGGTGGATTGATCGACCATAGGAATCATTTTGTTGAGCGAACGTGTAGAGTCCAGCGTCCGGAATGAATCGGCGAATTTTCTCTCGGAATCATATCTGAGGATTCCTGAATGTATGACGCACTCGCATCTCTCAACCAACCTGTCTATGAGGCTCGAAGTTTACATGCTTAGTATTCATAGCAGATTGACACAACACAAAATAAATTATAGCTTTGGTTTTCGTTGTACATTTCAAGCATTTGAGCAAAAGCTCATAATGATGGATCGTATACGGACAGAATTCCAAGCGGAGATTTCAATCTTAGAGCAGCAAAAGTCAATGCGTGAACCATGCACTGTAGATACACACTGCTCATGATCAGCCGAGGATATTCTGTACAGATGAAACCGTAGGTACGTCTAGAGGCGAAAAGTCTGATGAGAACGATACTGATGACGACACCATGAAAGTTCCGCAGGTCGCTGCGGATCAAGCTTAGTCGGACGACTAAGCCAGCGGCTCCGCATACAGCTCGACGGCGGAAGGGTCGATATGTCAAACTTCGTAAGAGGATCTCGATGAATGTGGCGGGGCAGTACACGGGACGGCCCATCTCCACAGAGCGCCTGATCGATGAAAGAGAAAACATAAATTAGGGGTGAGGATCAAAATGATTTCCATACGTCCGCGCCATGAGTTGAAAGAGCTCCGTGACCTAGAGATTCTTCTGATGATTGTCCCGCGGAATTCCGGCTCGGAACGCGGTAGATCTCTGATCTCATAATTATGTCTGGGCATGTGACCCAAATGAGAAGTCGCGCTCAGATTTGCGATTTCGAGTACTAGCTATTTTCACGCAACAAGCGATTAGTACCTCGGCCACACACGTCACGCATGCTGCTACGGCATGATTTGCTCCTACGTTGACTAGATGAAGCGGGGCTCTTTGTGTCTGGCTGGGGTCCGTGCATCACACTGCTCAGCTGATCGAGGAAAATCACCATCACGAACAAGCCGAAAAGGAGACACTCCACCAAAAATATCACCTGAAAATTAGATGATTCAACTCTTGGGAGCCCATCGGTCCGAAGTTTTCATTCCTGTCGCGTACGCGGTCGCAAGTCTCAATCGAGATGGACGTTGCTTCGACAGAAATGTCTCCGTCGGGAGGGACGGACGAAGTCGAAGAAGCGAAAAGCCCCGACGAAATCGGCCGAGAATTCCCCCGATCCTATGAGCGATATGATTCGTAGTGAAACAGCGGACTCACCGTATGAATGAGTCTATTCTGGCGGTATTCAGATAGGGGAACTCCCTCCTCTTCGGCTTCCTCGAGCTGCCAAGATAGGAAGACCACAAGCGATCCATACAAGCATGTGACGGCGGTATATACGAGGAATTGCAGGAAATATTTTTGATTCAACTCGCCAACGCAATTGTTGATCCTGAAGCGTAAAATAATATTGGAAGGAGCCGCAGCGAACCCCCTCTTCGATACGATCATGACCTGATCCGAACACCGATGAACTATTGCGGACAGCAGGGCTGGGGAGACCGAACGACTCATGAACGATGAAAACGAGAACGGCAATCGTGGAGGAAGTTTGAATCGGATATTTCTTGGCCTCTCAGAGTATGTCTAGTGGATTTCTGTTCCACAGTATCAAGCCACACTGAGTCATCTTTTGTTACCATGGACAGTGATGATCCATTCGTCTGATGCATCGATTACAGATACGGCAATGATGAGCATGCGGCGGCCGGTATGTCTCACATCGAGCGCAAATCGTCCAGTCGCTATTCTGTAAACGGACAGAGTACATCGGAGATATAGCAGGGAAGAGTTAATCGGACAAGTTTACATCATCCGGAGCCGGTGATGAGATGTCTATCACCGTCGAGAGTACAAGCTCGAGGCAGCACCGAAATCGGCCCTTCATCCGGATTCGAAAAATGACCGGAGAAAGATTCCCAACGACGAGTCCTCATCGCACCCTAGTAGCGTGAGAACACCACCAAGAGGAATGAACGGTGACTCACCAATTTGTAAAATTGTATCTGTAAATGCGGAACTTTCGCTGACTACGGGTCACGAGCTCATGAGAGATAGTGATTTGAGTCTGAGTTCATGCTCTGAATATCTCTCAAGGTTAGTCGAGACGTATTTGACAGATTTTCAAGTTTGGGATCGAGAGCCCACACAGTCTCCCGATCTTGTGGGCGACATGCGGTCGAACCGAACATCCGATTCAACCACAGCAAAAAATACTCGTTGCGTTCCTTGCTCCGGGCAAGTCCGACGAATGTTCGTTGGGAGCTCGAGAATTTCGATTCATTCGAATCGACAGTATTCGGAGACCGGGTGCTCGATCGTCGGTAAGGCGGTGAATGGCCGGAAGTTTCAACTTACATTACTCTGCTGCTGAAGCACGGTGGAGAAATCTATGTGCGTTTTGGGCAACGGAACGACGCCCGGATCCCCGAAACTCGCTTTCCCGTGGGCCCAAAGAGCGAATGCGAGACAAACGTTGAAGACCGTAACATGCACGTAGGCCCATAGGCTGAAACGTAGGCGTCCGTTACTACATTCTGTACACCTAGGGAGGTCAAACGCGTTTCGAGCCCCGAAAAATATCTGCAAGAACCAACTCAATGCCCTCACAATAGTTGAAGGAAATCGTGGTCCGGCCCATGGGTTCGGACACCTGAACAAGAGAACATGCGGGCCTCCGAGCGCCACGGAAGATTCTCCGACAGGGGGCTCGGCTAGACATGAAAAAATTCGAGCGCAAAATTCCAGGAGCAAGACGGCAGAGAGTTCTTCTCTCAGTTGTTACACCCCTCAGCTTATGGGAGCAAAGGAGCATTATCCAATTTGGGAGTACATCTTTTGCGATCTCTCCTAGGTATCAGCTGATCAGATACAGTCACTTCGTCTACACCGTCGGTACCCCCGGCGTCGGACACTGTCCTCAGCCTTGGATTCGAAAGGAAGCGCTGTTTTTTCTACCGAGCTTTGTCGCGGTCAACCTTATTGAAAGTATGGTAGATGCTCGAGTGAGCTATGAGCTATGTCGCACATGTTAGCTCATCATCGCTAGAGAATGCGGACTCGGCTCGCGTTGACGACGAACGACGAGCGACGACGGAGATAGCCAGAGGATTGAGCTTCCGAATGAATTCGAATTCAGAGCCATAGAATCTGCTTTATACTCCTCCCTGCTGGCTCATTGGGCGATCGAATGTCTCCGAACTCAAACAGAGGACCCTACAACTGGTCGGAGTACCTGTCAGACATAACTGGGATGATCATCCAGACTATGAGGGCATATTCTCCGTAGGCCACACATCCGTAGAGAAGGCATAGGCATAGGAGACCGCACACGTCTACACCCGTCATTTCTGGAGACTCTCAGACAGAGGCCATTCCTGCCAGACTGGACACCGGCTCGAGCGTGTGCCGTAGTTCGATCCGCTGAGCACTCGGCAGAACTTGAATCACCATCTGACGTCTCTAAAAACTCGGAGCCAAAACGACGGACTCCGGGCAGTGCGGTGTGCCCTGCGCGGGATTCCATCGAGCGGAAGTGTCTCACGGCGCGACGTTGACGTCGTAAGATACCTGCGCCGATAAAATGACGAGAGCGAATTCTATGACAGATGGAGGATGACATAGAAGAGAATGTGAGCGGTTGAGGAATCTTGAGACGTACGAGACGTCCGCGTCGCACCACATGTCGGGCGCATGTCATTTATACATAGATTCCAGTTGAGCCGAATTAGTCGTCATTCGAGGAAAAGTTATTGCTCGCTCGTTCCGGCCGTCGGCACGAGAGCTTTGAGGGCATCGGTTGATTTGCTCTGCGGCAGTAAAACATCTTGACGGAACAGACTCACATCGCAAATACACCCCACGTCCGCGAATTCGAGCATGGCTCCAATTTTGAGAAAGAAAATCCTGCGTTTCCATGAAGACTATCTGACTTCAAAGCGGGAACCGTCGCGCCATCGAGACGCAAAAAATAGGACAAACCGACGAACGGGAGAGTCTGTTTTCGGAGAAGTTTTCGGCAGATCTGACAGAAGCGGACCAAGTTTTTGAGGGATCGGGGGCGAGTTCGGTAGTGCGGTCGAGTCTGTGGTCGGCTCTCCTAGTCTAAATGACTTTCTGCTTTGCGACCGAGAGAGAGAGAGAGGCTACAGAGAGACGGGCATCGGATAGAAAAAGGCCATGGTTTTACAGCTAGCTTCAATGAGTGGTTTCTTTTGGTTTCGAGATGTTCGCCTGCTTGCAAGCTCGCAGCGGCGACGCCGACGGCGGCGCCCTGATTCAGGTGGTTACCGAAAGCCTTTGACGCCCGTGTAGCTCGTTTCGACGCTGCTCTCGGCGTCGGATCCTAAGGCCGTCTCTCTTGTCGACCCGGAAGGCCGCCAAGCTGGAGTGAGAGCCTTCGTACACCTTCGAAGCTAGAAGGACCCCGGCTCTGAAGGACGGAGAGTCCCAATGCACCGCCGGCTGCTCGGTTTTATGCGCGGCACTAAGTGTGGCTTCGAACTCGAAGAGCCAGCGTTGAGCGCCCTATGCGGCTTAGCGCGGCGCTAACGCGGACTATCCGGACCGTCTCGAATTTCTCACACGGCAATTCTCATCCTCCGTGGGCTATGATGGTCAGAGTTGGCTGTTTGATTTGCGTGCTCTATCGCTTCCGGAAACGAAACGACCGAGGTCTCTCCGATCGAGGGAACGCAGCAGAGATACACAGCCCCTCTGCGGTGCTCGAGCGTCGTTCACGAGATCGGTTGCGAGCGGGATCTCGGTGGTTGGCGATCGGGCTTCCCAGAACCACCATCCTCTAAATAAGGCTCGACGGTGTTCATAAAAAGTTCATTCACGAGTTGACGCCACCGAAAAGCGCTCAGGGTGCATATGCTCAGTTGCGTCGTCAGATGATGTCGAACATGGACGATGACGCTGTTCTCGAGCTTTTCAGCCGGAATGCTTGAACTGCGTTGGAGCACCGTTGGCGCAGGGGGTGAACGATCCGATATTGACTCGGGTCCGTTCTATGTGGGTTGGGACTTTCACGACGATAAGCTCTCGTGGATCCGACGGCGCTTATCGCGGAATCCCGCACCATGAGCGCAGTCGATTCCTTCGAGGTCGTACGGGCGGGGGCATAGATACTCCATTCCACGCAGGGAAGCAAGTGAAATACAGACAGCTCCTCGCGGGCCCTCGATGCGCCTCTACTGATCTCCGAGTAATCGCATGAGACCCCGGGAGCGGAATGAATCTGCTCTTCCAAAAATAATGCGGACCGAAACCCGGGTGACGATTTTGAGAGGCAGAATCCATCGCTTCCTGGAAATCAGGATCAGGCAGTCTCCTGCTCGCAGGACAGAGTGATGACCGGACTCCCCTCGGCAAGAAGATCTCATGGTGAAGCAGAAAGCCCGGTCTGATTGTATCGCTCGACGCGTTCGATGCGTCAGAGTCGGTCCAGGATGCCGCGCCTCTTCGCGCTAGCTTTGCCGAGTATGCTCTTCGTAGATCCGTACGCGCAGCTTTTTTCTAGACAGACCTGCGGGATGCGTCATGGAGGGACCGGGGTGCTCCGAGATCGTTCCGAGGGACTAGGAACCGATGAGAGCCGGTTCCAGCCACGGATGGGAATTCCGAACTTGAGATGTTTTCTTCTCTTTCTTGGAACGAGATACTCAAGCTCTTGACTGACTGAGCTCGACTTGAGCAGCAGAACGACTTCTTGGATCTCCATTCGTGTGCCATCTCGAAACTGCCAGCCTCGACGACAAGGACGACCAAGCTCCCCAAACGTCAAGGAGGCCGGTTCGAGGCTACTCCGACGCCGCGCCGTAGCCCATTTCGGCTCGAGACAACGCAGCCGGGGTCGCTCGACGCGTCGACTACACGGACTCGGGGTGACGTTTCCGAGTCTTCGCGAACCTGACGTCAATCTGATTCTTTTTCTGTCTGCAGCTGCACAGAAAATTCGAGTCTAACGTTGAACACCCAAGTTTTTCGATGGAGTTATCTTCATTGTCGCATCGATCGGGCTTCTATCGATAATAATTGTATGCGAAGAGCGTCGTGCAACTTTCAAGTTCTGAATGCCCTCGGCACCGGGACCGCTCTAGCCGAGGCATTCTCGATGGTATGCCGACTAAGCAAGGAGATGCGCCAGAGGTCCCGGTGAGGAAAGCTCAACTTTCGATTTTATCGCCCCGTGAAGTTCTTGTCCTTCCATTCCCCACGCCTACATAAGGCGGGGGAAATGCTCGATAGTCTCGCTTGTTTTCATCGTATTTCGCGTACTGGCAGTAGCTGTGTGCGGACTCGAAGCATTCTCTACTTTCTCTCGACGGACTTGCCAAGGAAATTTCTTATGCGGTGGAACGGTTTTGTCGCTTCCCTATCCCATTAGGAGGCTCCCCCCCCCCGTTTCTCGGACCCGGAACCGAATGAGCTGCAGTACCCCTGGATCGCCGGCATCCCATTCTCATTACTCCGGAAGATGGAGAGATATATGACTCTTATAAATTTAATATCGTGGGTTTCTCGATGTACGCTTTCGCGGAACGAATGTTCTGAAAATTATTCACTGAGGGCGCTACCAGCGCTCGGCGACCAATGGGAGGGCTCCGGGGAGAGAGTCGACCGGGAAGGTGAGGGTATACAAGCGGACCGTCGTAAGTCTCTACAGTTCAGAACACTTTGGCGACTTAGCTACACGGAGTGGTTTTGGAGAGTTTTCATCGTGCTCGTTATTATCGTGTGCTTTCAATGCTCGTCATCAACAGTGCTCATGAGTGATTGTTAGTTTTGTGCTCGGAAAGATATTCTCGATATCGTTGCGGATACACCAATGCCAATGGTTCTGCAGGCTAATTTGTTAGTCTGGGATAGAAGGGCTCCCGCCTCGCATTTTTTCTCGCCGAACCAAAATATCTCCAACAACAACAACAGCATCAGCAACAACAACCCCCAGAATCAACAACACCTGCCGCACCTTCAGCACCATGTCCTGAACAACAACAGCAACAATCAAATCGTTAGTAATCAGCATAACCATCATCAGCAGCAGCAGCATCTTCCGCCACAGACACCGGACGCCTTCGGGCTGGAGCCCTCCGCGATCAAATTTGAGCAATGGTCTCACGTGACGCATTTGCCGCCGGCACCTGCCTCGTTGTTCCATCCGCTGCAATTGTCGACGTTCGAAAGTCGGGCTCTTCAGCAGCAGCAGCAACAGACGCAAGTCGCGACGCGAAGTCAGACGCACATCTCTGCACTGTACCCTGAAATCCTCGCCATAATCTTCAGCTACCTCGACGTGCCCGACAAGGGCCGGGTGGCCCAGGTGTGCAAGGCATGGAGAGATGCCGCCTATCACAAAACCGTGTGGAGGGGTGTCGAGGCCAGGCTGCATGTTCGGAATCTCGCCAGAACGAATGCCACCCTGTTCCCGTCGCTGGTCCGACGGGGAATAAAGAAAGTTCAGGTGCTGAGTTTACGGAGAAATCTCAAAGAGGTTGTGCAGGGTGTGCCCAATCTCGAGACGCTCAACCTGATCGGCTGCTTCAACCTCACCGACAACCTGGCCAGCAGCGCGTTCTCGAACCAGATCGCTTCCCTGAACTCGCTCAACCTGTCCATGTGTAAGCAGATCTCAGACAATTCGATCGGCAAAATCGCCGGCAATCTCCAGAATCTCGAAACTCTGGACTTGGGCGGCTGTTCGGGCATAACGAACGGCAGCCTCATGCTCATCTCGTACGGTCTGAAAAAGCTCAAGAACCTCAATCTGAGATCTTGTCGGAATATCTCTGACCAGGGCTTGTCTGAGCTCGCCGGGCTCGGACCGCAGTGTCGGAACGGCGGCGTGACTTCGTTGGAGACGCTCTCTCTGCAGGATTGTCAGAAACTCAGCGACGACTCGCTGGGCTTCATAGCCGCCGGTCTCACCAACCTCAAGTCCATCAACCTGTCGTTTTGCGCCTCCGTCTCGGATAACGGCATGAAGCATTTGGCGAAAATGGCCAAGCTGCGTGAGCTGAATCTACGGTCGTGCGATAACATCTCCGATATGGGCATGGCCTACTTGGCCGAGGGGGGTTCGCGTGTTTCTGCGTTGGACGTCAGCTTCTGTGATAAGATTGGCGACCAGGGCCTACTGCACATATCGCAAGGTCTCGGACACCTAACCAGTCTGTCTCTAAACGCCTGCCCGGTGAGCGACGAAGGGCTCCGCCGCGTTGCCAAAACACTAGCACATTTGAAAACGTTGAACATCGGACAATGTGTCCGAGTGACCGACGTCGGACTGACATCGATCGCCGAAGGACTACAGAACTTGGAATGTATCGATCTGTACGGCTGCACGAAGATCTCGACCGTGGGTCTGAAGAAAGTTATGCAGCTCAAGGGACTCCTCGTCCTGAATCTGGGCCTCTGGCAGAAACGGTGACATGAGGAGGGGGTGGAGCGGTCCACCCCCGCCACTCTGGCACCGACTCCGGCTAAACGAAAGAGAACTCTTGTCGAAAGCAGCAGCAACAGTAGTAGCATAAAGTCTTCCAGGCCGATCGAACACCGTCAGAACACTGCGACCACCAACTACATGGAGCGTTAAGGAGCGACGTGCAATATCTATTCGGATTCCCTTAATGCGTTGATCTGCGGATGACAGAAACATGTTGAAATCAAGGTGTTCCGTCTCCCGACAGTCTCACTGTCCGGCAGGGAGTATCAGCACCGAAATTCTTCCTATCGACCCTGTGAATTTCCCACCGTCGGCGGATTCGAGCGAGACGCCCATCTGTACAGTCTCCATCCGAAAATGTGCTCTCGACCGGGTCTCGTTCGAGGTAGGGGGAATCACGGCGATCCAGGAGACGAACACGACCGCAGCAAGTTCTACGGCTAGGGCAGCGACGTTAACAACGACGACATCGAGTTTAACTCCTCTTTGACTTCTCTGTATATTGTATGTACATCACAGAATGCAGGAGAGCTACAGAAAGAGAAAGCGTACGGAACATTTTTCAGAAGATGGCGGTTTTCTATCGCTAGTCAACAGCAGGGCATTGGAATTTCTTCTTGCCCGGAAGGAATCCTAGTAGTGTTGGAACCTCCTTCTAACTTTCCACGTAGTTCGAATGGGTTCCGACTATCCAAATAGCGGGCCAAACCTGAAACCCGCATTATTGCAGATCTCAACTGTGCAAAGTGTGTGTAAATAATGTATGTTAAATGTTGACAATGAAATCAAGACGAACCAACTCAGAGAGGAAGTGCGAAAAATAAAATCACGACTTGTTATCAACCAACAATCATGCTCTCCGTTTGCCTGCTATGTATTCGATTACCTAGTCTTCCACGTCGGATCACCGTGACGCTTTCCTCTAGCGAGCGACTGGCGACTGGGAGTTCCGAACAGGAAACTTCGTGATAGTATCGCGAACATGACGTCAAAGCTCATCATACAACGTATTCTGTTCAATCGGGAATAATATTATGGAATAGTGAAACCCTTAATTCGACGCGGCTCGAAAGGGAGATATCAGTCGCAGGAAACACTAGAAGAGCTTTGAAAGCGATCGCGAGACATGATAATCCTAGGGCACCGATCGAGCAGCACTACGGTAGAAGCTCGAAGAAATGCTTTTTCACGTATACAGGTTTTGAGCCGTAAAGTTGTCGATTCCGAGCGCATTCGAGTCACGACCGGATCTGCGCCATGAAGTATCGAGCATTATCGAGACAAGCAGCCCTTCGGGAAAAAATCTCCATCGCTAGGGCCCGTCAGAGGAGAAAGTATCAGGATTCCAGGAGTTACTTCGAGGGAACGGCTCCGTGAGTTTGCTTAGAGTTCCGTTCAGGAAGGAAAAGAACGAGAAAAACTGGAACACAGGTGGCAATGACAACCAGCAGCTGACTCGAATTGTGCAGAACTCGTGCACCTGATGATATGGAGGATCAAAAAAATAAGGCTTCAGAATCCGTGGGAATCCTCGGCACTTCGTCGAGCCTAGCAGCGGGACGTCCCGGAGTCCGTTGCAACTCCAGACCACAACTAATCAACTTCAGAAGCGATTGGGAAAGGGCTTCGTGATGAAATTCCTCGTTTTACACCGACTGTGCGATGGCCGAAGAGAGCCCGTCTCGAGTGCTACCGGTCCTCGGTAGGCCGGGAAAAGTCTCTCCGAGATCTCCTGTAGAGGTCCAGGCTTCCAGCGATGATAGTTTTCCAAGCTCTCCGACGCACGATAACAGAGAAGTCTCCGTTTCGTTCTGCGATCAAGTCTCCGGATTCTGTATCAACTGTACTACCGTGTGATATATCATTTTCCGTCGCGGCTGTGCTCCAGATCTGGAGTAAACGAAAAACCCCGGAGCGCAGCTCTGAAGCGAGTCTTGCTCTCTAACACAGGCATACTTCAGAAGCGGCATATGACCCAAATACAATCGCAGCAGCATTGGTCCGAGCTACTGCTGCTGCCGTATTCGTCGTCAAATAGTAAGACCAGTTCCGAAGCCTGGGTTCTGGATTCTAGTTGAAAGAAAGAAAGAAAGAAAGAAAGAAAGAAAGAAAGGAAGAAAGAAAGAAAGACCCAGCAGTCACGGTGGAGCCAGAGAGGCACCAAAACCAGCGCTGTTCTACGCGGAAACCGTGCAGGTATCCTCAGTGAGACTCATCAGACCCGAGTGTCTCGGCCGATATTTTCACGTGTCGATGATGATCTCGTATCCAGTCGGGCATCGGCTTCAGTTCCGTTTGTCTGTTTGATTTGACTCAAAAGCTGCGAATCCCAGAAAGAGTGTTCCAGCGAGCACAGAACTCTCCATGGGAGAGCTTTTGTTCGAGATCCGACGAAGAGAAGGGAGGAGGTTGAAGAGGGGAAGGGGATGTATACAGGTGATCGGGGACGACTGATGTGAAGGAATTCACGCACCGGGGGAGTCTGGCTCGGATCAGAGCAGCGGAGAAGACTCGCTCAAGGAAACAAAAGGGATCTGGGGAGAAATGAATTTTTCCTTCCTGTACCCCCGTTCGCTAACGTGGAGCCAGTTTGCGGCTCTTCGATATCGAGACGCGCGATCAATCCGACGGGTTTTCTGGGTATATTTCGCCTAGCTCCAGGGCTCCAGGCGAGTTTCGCTCCGGAAAGGAATTCACGATTCAAGATGCAAACTCGAGACGTCGGAGGGTTTTGTCCCGATCCGACGGGGCCAAGAAAAAGAAGTACGCAGTATCTCGTAAGAGTATTCAGTTGCACGCCTGTTCGCTTGTAACCGAGTCGCTGGCTAGGCCGCTCGTTCGATGCTCGAGGAGGGCGAGCTCGGCGGGGCAGGGGCGGAGCGGGGCTGAGCATATGCATATCTTGCCTGTATGACCGTTCCCCAAGAGAGAGTTTGATCATTTCGCTCTTCTTTCAGTATTCGGTGCCCCAACGTGGTGCCCCTTCTACGAACGATGGCGGCGGCGGCGGCGGCGATGGTGGTGGTGGTGGCGACGGTGCTGGTCGTGCCGGGGTCGAAGACAACCAGGAACGGCTATCCGGCGATCTAGCAGCCCTGCGAGGTCCCGAGCACTCAGTTCGGTCGTAAGAACGCACCTCTGCCCTCTTTTTTTCCCTGAACTCGATCCGCAATCATTCGGATCGCGGATTACTCTCCATCGCGGGGTTTCCTCGCTGACGGGACGTGTCCAGAGCTTAGGAACGAATACCGCAACGTCGAGAAGGACGTCCACGATGAGAAGGAGCAACCATGAAATAGCAAGAACGCGACGATACAATATTTATAGAGCACCGAGGGCTCAGTCTGTCGGTCGATTCCTCGGTCCGTCCGTCCCTTGAAATCCGGCTCAGAGCGAGCGGCCGCTTTTCGGTGTTATAATATTAATGATATATACCCTCTTCTGCGACTCCTCTTCTCCGTGGCCGCAGCGTCGAGATCCCTCCGAGAGCTCCGACGAAAACTTCTTCCCGGGTGGAGAACGCTTCTTCTACTTCGCTTGATTCGGGAATCGGGGAATTCCGACTTCACCATCAGACTCATTGCGTTTTGCGTTGCGGTTCTCATCGATTTGCCCCATGCTCTCCACGACCCCGGAACAGACGGCGATTTTTTTAGAGCGTTCAAGCGATGATGATTCCATGGAACCAGATGGTCTCGTAGACTCTGTTCGCGGTTTGCATTTTCCATCCTGCGCAACATCGCCTACGACCGGTTTTGCCGCTCATTTTGGGATCGGGAATAAGACGATCGAGGGCGATTTCGTCGCGAATCGATGGCATGTATTTGTGTGGTCACGGTGAACCCACTCATTCGCAAACTACGACCTAGCACGGCAACGAACCTATGACGAGGAAGTCCCCGTCGTCCAGGTCCGGTTTTCGACTTCGACGATCCTTTTGCTCGAACCGGGCGTCGAGTGGTTTTGATCGAGTGATTTCCTGATTGCTTTCTCTCAAGGACTGCAAACAGATCGATTAGGGACTGAGCTTTGCCCCCTTACCACTCGTCCCGGGAGAAGCTTGGACTTTTGAACTAGATCCCTGGATAATCTAAAATCCGGAATCTATTTCTATTTCGCCTGATCCGGCCAAAAAGATTCCGGATTTAAAGCGAAGTCCCATGAAATATGTGGGCAACCACTTCAGATGCTCCCCCGTTTCGCCGAGCGCTCTTCGGCAACGACGGCGTTCTTCGCCAGTTTTTCTGACTATTTCATCATCAATCCCTTGAACGCAATGTCTGAAGAATTGAACGCTCATGAAAACCTTATTCCCGTAGTTTATCCACAAACAAGCAGAAGAAGAGATACACCGACCCAATGCATCCGTAGTATATCTTGCCTTCCTACGGTTCGCATTGCCAGGGGCTGAGGTGCAGTTCCATCTTCTCGTGGTTAATCTCTGGACAGCCAAGGGACCATCACCTTTAACCCGAGTCGCGGACGCGGAATCATTCGTTTTCCTCTCGTACGCTATGAATCTTCGTCGAGTAGTTGTGAGCGAAAATTCGAAGAAGAAGACCACGATTTCGAAAAGCAGCAGAAAGAACCGGAGGCTCTCTCCGAATTCCCTTCTCAGGATCGCCCAATGAATTTCGAGGCCATGATCTGTCCAAGAGAGGTGACTCCTCGCTTCAGGTTCGGGAGAACGCGATCGTCTGGAAGGGGGCGGTTGCAGAGTTGACTGACGGAAAGACATCTCCGTAATTCCACCGAATATGGCCCGTACCAGGAAAACTCCAGGAAAATTCTGAGCTTGTTGATCGACGGACATATGGATTTTCCCACGGATGCGCATAGTAGCCAAGATGCGAAAGTACCCTTGAATTTGAACTCGGGAAATGATTCGGCTACAGGAAGTTTCGTGCGAGTTGATTGACGGGGAAGGGGGGGGGCTCGGATGCGATATGAATAATCTTCTGACCAGAGGAATAGACCCCAGCCAAGAATTGCAACAAGCAGCCGCGGCCATAACGACAAAGCCCCTCTAAGAACGGCCCAGAAGCCCTCGGTCCTCCGATTCAGTCGCCGCCAACCCACTAGAGTTGAATATTCGCCGATGACTACATCTCCTACCGCTCGCTCGCTCGCCCGCTCGCTTGGTCGGTCGGCCGATTTAAGTTGGCTCGTCCGCGAACTGCCTGCCTGCCTAGCCCAAGCAACGACTGACTGACTGAGCGCACAAAGCCCATTGTGCTTGCCCTTGTCTGACTACGAACGGCGTTCCTAGTGCCGGCGCCTGTTCTACTGACTGATTCTAAAGCGACGGCGGCGATAGCGGCGGCAGCAGCAGCAGCAGACGCTGATGCCTAGAAGCTCAGCTCCACCGCAACGAATAAGGACGATCGACGGCGAAGAAAACTACGAAAGTGTATGTACGAGCGCCGGCAGAATACAGCGAAATCGCGCGAAGCGCTGGCCGCCACGGTCTGGTTTCCCAGAAGCTGAGCGGCACAATGGGCCATTCGAATCGGACGCGCATTGCACCTACAACGTGCTTGACTATCAAGCATACGGGTATTTACATGCGGTGTACGTTGACACGAGCTCAAGAAACGAGTGCTCGCCACACGTATGGTACGCACGTCAAGGTGCTCCCCGCTCTAGCCTGAAAGACTCACGAATGCCGATGGAGACCATGGATGGACTGGAATCCATCTCTCGCGTAACGGAGAATAATGAGTCAATCTTCATCATATGACTCATTCTATCGCATTCGTGGAGTCGGAGTGCGGGATCGCTGCTCTTCGCGGAATTCGATGACGTAATATACGTAGTGGATTCGAGGAAGCTCCTCCGGTGTTTACGTATCGGGTAGAGATGACCCCGATGGCTTCTGCCGTCAAAATTTCAGTTTATCATCCGCATCTGGGTTATCCGGAAAATTTTCTTAACTCCATCCGCAGCGTGTCCGTCAAAGTCGTTGCAGGTCCACCTGCGGTCGGAGTCACGCAGAAGTCTCCTCCAGGCTCGGTTTTTTGCGGATGCGATTCTCTTCTCGATTCTCCCCTCTGCCTTTCTTTCCTCTCCATGCACCTGGCTCCGCCAGCGAGGAATATTCTTGCACGGAGCTCAATCACGAAAAAGCATTAGTTAAAGATCTCCGTCTGGGACTCCGTGCCAGAGCCATTGGGCATCTCTGTGTGCGATGCGTTCGGCTTCAGGAGTTTAAACTTGTTTGCGCTGTTCTTTGAGTCTGTTGTGTGTCTGGTCCGTGTGTGTAGGTGGAGGGACGGACGGACGGGCACATGAAGAAGGATAAGCGCGCGAGCGCCGGCGAGCCTGTGCCCGCATCCCCTGAATTCCTCGGGCCGACCCTTCGGTCCCCCATTAGAAAGTCGTGTGATCTGAAATTCCGATGCCCCGTTGCTCCCGGTCCCTCCCTGGTTGCCTTCGTCAGCGCACTGGCTGCCTGTTTCGCTCCCTCACAGGTTTCCCGCCTGGATTTCGCTTCCCTGTCATCCCAGCTCGTCAATGTTTAGCAAGGCTACCCTCGCTTCTCAGCGAACTCATTCGCTCAAGAAGAAAAGTCGATTCGTTCACTATCGGCCTGTCCCATGCATGCAGCCATCCGGTCCGAGTGAATTTCTCAAGTCGCGAGTCAGATCCTTGCGCGTATCGAGGTGGTAGCGGAAACAACGGCATGCCGAAGCCTTCCGAGCTGACTGAGTACCCGCGGTGGCTCGGGTGTCTATCCAGAAGGTTCCCATGATTTTCTCTTCCGAACGCGGAAGCCAGAGAATCGAATCACCGCCAGTTTATCGGCTCCGAACAGTCTCTCCTACGAAGTATTACGCCACATTCGCAGAATACGAAATTACACGTTCCTCAAGCGCCGATACCTTCGGTCACTCACGCTGCGACGGCAGCCGCGATCCCGGCGCACTCGTTCGCGGAATTTCGGGGCCCGAGCTCAATATTTCGGGATCTAGGCGGTTTCCCGAACGTTGCGGCCGGGGAAATGCAGCGTGAGCTCGACGCGACGTCAGGATTGCGCTCTGTTTATCTCGTCGGGATCTTGGTACGCGTTGTTGCGCCGTTCTATGCGCGTGTTTCCCGAGCATTAATCTTGGTTCTCCTGAACACATCGGAGCTGACCTTGTTCGGTCCGTTTTTAGCGACACAGTGGCCGACGACGTCGACTCGTTGTAGGGAATACTGTCGCAGAGGTTCGGCGTGGAAACGCAGTTACGGACGGCGTCGAAGCGCTTCCTATCGATTTCAGGGGACGAGAACGGCGCTCGGGGCGATCGCATCCACTGGCCAGTGTGACAACGACGATGAACACAGTAATCGGATGGCTGAAGAACATAAGAATAAAATTCACAGCAGGGCAAAAGCCCAGATGAGTCAGACGGGATTCGCTTGCTTGCTCGCTCCGGCTGCTCTGCGAGCTGTTCGTTTGCTTGCTTGCCTGCTCGGTCGCCAGCCAGCCGCCCGACTCGTTCTGCTCACCCGCCAGCGTTGAGGGACTTTGAGAGCCATTTATCAAAATATATCGTAGAGTTAGTTTGAAGGCCGGGATAAAATGCGCACAGCTCGTTGTTGTCGCCGCCGTCGAGTCCTCCGTTTCGTCTTCCCCTCATTCTGAAAAGTCTGTGCGTCCGGGTCTTTTCGTCATTCGGTCCGCTCGTTCGTCTGTTGGTCTGTCTGTGTTTAGGGAAACAGCGCACGACTGGTTCTCTCATAGATCTCGGCTCTTGTTTCTCAAGGGACCGAATGTTAGCGGCAGTACTCTACGACGACGACGACAACAACGACGACGCGCTATAAGAGACTTTTCGTGTCGACCTGTTCGCCCGGTTTTTCGTTTGCCTTGTTCGGATGGCGGGCAGGCGGGCGGCTTGTCGGACAAGCAGCCGGGAAGGGGGCAAACCGTGAAGCCGAGTGAGGAGTAGCGAGCTCTTTTGGTGCGAAACGGTGGAGATTAAAGATTCGCCAAATCAGAGTCGACGGAGATCGATGCAGCAACGAAACTCAATGCTCGTTCTACATCACGATCGAGCGATGATTGTCGTGCTCATCCTGAGACGTGCATCACTCGACCGCTGGTCCGCTGTGGAATCAGCTCGATCTTCGCTCATACCGTTAATGAAGTCGTTTTCATCCTCGCATCGAAACCTCGAATCGAATTCACCCGGCGCTGAATGGGAATATATAGGGAAAGCACCTGAAGGCTGAAGTTCAGGGATCCCTCCGGATCGGTTCTGCGTCGATCGAGGTAATAATCCCCCGGTATTCATCGCGACTGACACAACGTATGTAGGTAACAGGCGTCGCGTGCGAGACCGGGGATTTCGCAATGCTAACGACAAACAATGCGGGAAACACGTGCGAGCGTGTAGGGGTCCGTGGCGCAACGGATAACGCGCCTGACTACGGATCAGGAGATTGCAGGTTCGAATCCTGCCGGACTCGTTCTTTTTGCGAGAGCTCCCCAGCGCACGGGATCTGATTTCGCACCGGCAGGAATAAAGTAGCAGGCGTTCTCGAATGCGTACGTCTCGTTCAGGATCCCCGCGAACCGAAGGAGAGATCTTGAATAGCTGCCCGAGGATTTTGGCGATACGAGGCAGAGTTCCGATGAAAATATCGTCCAACTCGAGGCTCGAACCCGTGACACCGGGATCCGGACTCTCGCACTCCAGAGCCTACCGAGCCAAACGAGCAGTGAAGCGCATCCTACCGCGGTGATATCGACCAGTGGTCGAAGTTCCGCATCTTCATTGCACTTTCTTTCATCGAAATGGCTGGAGAAGGTCGCCTGGGAGAATATAAGGGAACATTCTTGATTCGGAGACTATTATCTTTCAGTCAGAAGATTCCAGTTCCCGATCGATGCGATTTCCGTTTTGTCCGACGAAGGTTCGTCACGTGCGAGAGACAGCGACTGGACCCGAACAGATCCGCACTGTGAGTCTCGTTTTCTGTGGTGTCTGCCTGCTATTCCCTTACGTCGACGTCTGTAAGCGGTTGGAACATCTACGACCGTCCAGGCCCTGCATACCAACCGAGCGAGTCGCATCCCAGCAGCCAGGCGACCTGCCGCCTGCCGCCGGCCGGCCGTCAGACAGACGCAACGGGAGACGGAATCTGCGTCTCGTGCACGCGCAAGGAATGCACGACAGCAGCAGCAGCAGGCGTGTCGGATAGCGAGCGAGTGCGCTCCGAGGCGTCCGACCGAATGGCGCGGTATTCAAACTTTTCACGAATCGTTTGTTTTGGCAACAGCGGCAGTTCCGGAACTATCTTGCCAGGAAGGAAACCAGACCATACCAGCGAAGACCGACCGACAAGCTGCAAGTTTCCAGCGAACATTTAAGCGGGAAGCAGCCGTAATTCTACGAGCTCCTAAAACTACGGCTCTTGACTGATGGCGACGACGACGGCGCGGCGGTGATAACAACAACGCACGGCACAGAGCGATAGCGAGCGTTGATAGGCATCGAGATTGAAAAGTGCCGAACACTGACTGACTTCCTGGGAGCCTCGACGACTCTACAGAGCGTAGAGACGTCGAAAGCGAACCAGATTACCGGGAGATTCGCGGAGCGTTCGTTTCGACGTGTGCTCAGTCCTTCTCTCGAACACTCGAAAGCAAACGTAATCATAACGCGCGGAGCGAGACAGACGACGATTACCCCGACTTGGCGCTGCTTGACTCGCTCATCAGCGGGTCGTCGTTGGCGGCGGCGGCGGCGACGACCGACTTACCATCGTAGTCGCAGTTGCCACCGCCACCGCGTTCACCATTGGCCAGAAGCACGTGAGCGAAGCAAGGCCGATTACGTGGGGGAGTACGATATCTGTGTCTGTTGGTCGCTGAGTCGGTTTCGCATTCGTTGACTCGCTTTATCTACCCGTCATCCATCCTCCGGCCGCGCAGCATGCATACAAACAAACAGGCACTCACGCACAAAATATAACAACACATCCGAATACAGCAAACGATATCCGAATACCGGGTCGAATAACGCAACCGTCGAAAAAAAAAAACTAGTCGCTACGCACGCGAGTTCCAGGCTCGTCGTTATTGAACATCATCAGTCGGGAGACGGATTAGCAATTTCTACGGATGTGATTGGTACGTGTTTCGTGCACATGCGTTGACAGCACGACAAATCGTTGGTCATTGCGATGAATAGCTGAAGCGGCACGTGCAAGCACGTTGCTTTAATGGAAATTCGAACTAACAATGACATCAGTCAGGGAGGGACAGCCGTACGATTACATACGAAGCGCTTCGTTTGAAAGCTGAACTTCCTACCCGACAGTTCAAGATTTCGATGATTGCTCTGCTCACCGATCGATCATACGGCTCGTATGGAAGCCTCGCCGTAGTCCCGTCGAGAGGACAGCTTATCCATATCCCCCACATAGGATCGACTCAACATGTCCCCGAATTGAATAGACCCTCGTCGATCGGACCTCGGAATCGGGTGCCGGCATGATCGGATAAATGTCCCGGATCGAGGCGGTTTGCTTCGGATATCGTCAACGATCGAATCATAGCTGAGCTTCGCATGTACGAATTCCCCCGTGTTCTCTCCTTTCGTGAGCGGAACATTGATTTTCGAGAAAACGACGAGGGACCCGCTCACAGTTTCCGGTCCGGAATCCGCGTTTCTACGGGAAAATTCCGAGGGAGAATCTCTCGCCCCTCATGCGAATTGTTTCGTCGCTTCTGCAATGAGCGTCGATATTCTTCAAAAACCGATCTGAAGATGAGTGAGAATATCAAACGACGCTCAACGTCTTGATCGAGACCGACCCGACCATCTACGTGTTGCCTTTCAGGATTCCGTTCAGGTCCAGAGGAATTCAGGCAGGTGGCGTTCGGTACGCAGAGGTGCTGATGTTCTCACCTTTGGTGTCAACATCTAGCGGGAACAGTCATCCCATATGATGCAGTATACGGACCCACCGACCGAGCGGCCGACCCACAGACAGAGCCCGGCGGGCAGACGAGCAAGCTACGAAAGAACGAGCGAACCCAGATGGTTGCTGATGCCGCTCCGCTGCTCCAAAGTCGAGCGTTCGTCTTATCGTCATCGCAGCCGTGGAGTAGGAAAGCAATACGGATAGACGAACACTCGTTATTTTTTTTATCATCCACACGACGACGCGGCGGTTCCTTCGGTTATCTAAGCGAGCGTTTGAGAGAAAAAACGAGAAACGAGCGCCTCCCCTTACGACGGCCTAGATTTCCATGCATCCATCCATCGATCGATCCATGTATCCATCGGCTCATCAATCCATCCATCTATCTATCAGTCCGTCCGTCGTCTGTCTGTCCATCGCTTCTTCAGTCAGCCGCCGAGGGCGTCGCTTGACACTGATGCCGCCGCCGGCGTCGTCGCACGCTACGCTGTGGCGACGATGAGAGTTGGAACTGTTGGTGGGCGTGGTTGTTCTGAGGTTCCGTGGGAGCTAACGGGGGTAGGTGGATTCGATGCAGTCGACGCTCCATCGTCGCTCTGGCTGCGTATAACTACGGGAATGTTCGTACAACAAGTTGAAAAGCTAGATAGTGAACGCGTGGTTGTTTCCCGTTTCGGTTTAGCTCAGCTGTAACGAGCGATCTACTAATATAAATGCGGGGACATGTTGCAATCGTAATACCCGCCGGTCGTTCGGATCGGATTCAAGCTCAGGGGACACTGATCCTATGGACCTCGTTCGAAGGGAACGGAAGATTTCGGCCTTCATCGGTCACTCCGAATTTCGAGGAGCTCAATTGGATCGAGCCGGTACTAATCCAAACCTCCATAAACCTCAGCGATGAAGCAGGAAAAGTGTCGATTCATCGAGATAGCGTCTTTTGCACCATGGAGCGCCTTTCGTCTCTGTTGTTCAGACCTTCTATTGCATTCCGCTGCTGCTTTCAGTGAATTTTCCCTGAATCCGCCGAATAAATCCCGAGGAATTCGATCGCGAGGGAAACTTCGCGAAATAGCCGAGAATAAACTCCCTCATCCACTCGCGTTGCTTAATCATTGGTTCCGATGACGGAGATTCGATGCGAAATCGAGGGGAAAGCAACGACCTAATACGCTCCAGAACATAACCAGGAATCTCTTCGTCTGGCGTTGAAGGTGATAATGGATCCGATTGAAGACGACACGGGTTGTTGATGACGAAATCGTGATCAAATCGTCGGGACGAGACGGCTTCGTTCACACGGTAGTATAGATATGCTGTATCCGCGCTTTCGATTGGAATCAACGGGTGGGAGAAAGAGAGGAACGTCCAGTCATTTTACAAATGCTCCACCGGAAGCGTTGAAATCATTCCGGAGCTGATTTGCGTCGACAGACTAATAAATTGATTGACAGAAATTGACCCACATCGCGCGGAAAACACCGGTCGTCCCCCTTTCGCGTCCAGAGAATGCCATGAGCGCGATCATGTACGAAAGATTTTCTCGAGACGTTCCCAAGCACGCATGAGTCCGATGACGAGAGCCGAAGTTGGGAGTCTGCGTTGCGGCTCTCCAAGCGGTATCCGAGAGTGGAGTCCTACTCGAAGCGATCGGCTCCGGGAAAACGTGGGAACCACGCTAAAGAGTTGAACAGGCAAGAGAGCGAGCGGGCAGGCAGGCAAAAGGAGGGAGGGAGGGAGCGACCGACCGACTGACTCACTGTCCGCGCAAGCGGTCAGATAAGCGATTGTCCGCTTGGTCCGTGAGTTTGTCCCGGCCGACCGGCGAGCAGGCCGTTCGTCGTCGTCGGAAGCACGGCCAGCCGGGCGTCCGGCGCGCTGGTCCGTCGGCCGGCCGGCGGGTCGGTCCCTCGCTCGGTGCAAAAACGTCGCACCGAAGCAACACGTTGTTGATGTTCTTCTCCGATGGATCGCGGGCTAACTGTCGGCCTGCTTGCTTGCCTGGCGGACTGGTTGACTCCGTTTCGCTTAATAGCTCTTAATTGTAAGCCGTGGAATCAAAGGACTCTTTCCGGGCGAGCGACTACGCTGGGCTTGCTCGTTCGTTCGCTCGCTCGCTAGATGACTGACTGACTGACTGACTATCTGTCGGGCCAGCCGCCTGATTCGGTGACTGGGCAGCTATCACAAGGCATATCGCATGTCTATTCCTTCCCATGCCTCGGGCCGCTCCGTGCGATCCCGGAATGCCGAACGAGAATCTATCGGATGGCTTGCTTCTCCCGATTTGGTTTTGAGTATTCCTTCGTCCTATCCGCTGTTGCTCCGAGCCCTGGCAGACATCTTGGAATTCGGTTCTGAGTGGGTCTTACAGTCGGGTAATTTCCCGACGCTCTTGAGGGTTCGGTTTAACGTCGTTGCCGCCAGTGCTCCAGACGGTGACCTGGCGCAGTCGGCGTAACGTATACCATTTGAGCGAGCGTCAGCCAGCTCAGCCGTTTAAAGGGCAAGCTACGTTGCTAACAGTTCGGTTTGCTTCGGAAATGTCGAACGCGAGCGACTCGTCGCTCTATACCGCTGACAAAGTCTCGGTGAGCTCGTTGGCAGCAAGCTACGCTCTCGGATGGCCGGACTGCCAGCGGCTGGGCAGGCATACGAGCAGGCGGGCGGTCAGCCAGTCAGTCAGTCGGACGGTCATTCAATCAGGCACGCGGGCAGGCTTTTTGGCAGCGGACGAGCGAGCGCACTTCAGCTGGAGCCTTTGTGACCGACAGGAACAGTGTCTGACGGACAGACGGAGCGACGGACGGACGAACGGGCTGGTTGCTTGGATGCTCACTCGCTGGCTCGCTCGCTGGCTTGCTCCAGTCAGTGGCTGCGGGAGCTTCCTTCCGCAGTTCCGTCGTCGCGCTGCTATCGTCACCGGGCGCTTGCTTGGTCGGACGGACGGACGAGCGGACGAACTAGCAGATGAACGAACGGACCCACGGACGGACGGGCGGTCGGTCTGCCGCGGCAGCAGCATCCAAAATAAAACAAAACGAGCCGTCCGAAGCGCGCACAATGAGTTCTTTGTGCACGCGCGCGCGAGTTGGCCAGCGAGCGAGCCTATGAGCAACAAAGCCAACCAAGCAACGAAACAACGAACAGTCGGACGAAACTACGGCAACGGAGAGTTGGTCAGCCGTTGAGGGGTCTTCAGCAATTTTAATTACTTCCAAGCGGTGGCGGCGTTGGCGGCTCCACAACCACGCACAATGGTCGCAAGCGGTCCCCACCAACGGGAGCTACATTTATTTTATCAGTCGCCGCTCTTGATTATATCACTCGACTGCTATCTGGCGATCTCGGTCCGACTCGGTCAATTCACGCTCCCTCTCTCCCTCGATCTATCGCTCTCTCGCTCGATCACTCGCGGGACCGACGGCAAATCTGGCGGGTGTTTCTCTATGCCTTCGAAATTGTTACGCAATTTCGCAAACCCTTAGCATCCGTCCCCCCATGAGGTGCCTCGCCCCCCGAGAGGTCCTCTGGCCAAGTTTACGGATGCGGGGGGCCGCCATGGAGTTCGGGACCCATTCCATCGACAGACCTCTGCGAAAAGGGCTTCCCCGCCTGCCGGCTCGGGACGATTGTGCTCCCGGTGCGCGTGAGAGTTCCACTCGAGCAGAGGATTTTGCATTTCTCTCAAAAACATGAGAGCGATGAGATCACAGTTTCTCCCCATTTTTTTCCAACAAATTGTCCTCCTGCCACATACGGGGGAGTTCGAGAATTCCGAGGCTCGGCTGAATGTCCCCCGTGGAGAATTATGAAGATCCGGAAGAGCTGAAGGACTCGAAACTCGGATCATGGTCGTGCTCTTCTGGATAATGTCGATGTTTTTCGTTATCTCCCGGCTCTGCCGTTAGCGACGGCACCTGTAGCGAGAATTCTTCCCGTATCGGACTCTGGTGGTTCCTCAGGCGAACAGGCTGGTAGGAAGGCGAACGGTAAGGCCGTAGCAGCAGATAGCACGCAGCCAGCCAGCATCTTACCAGGAGGCAGGCAGGCGAGCAGACGCATTGAAGCGCGCAGTGTGACGGAAGAATTAGTCGTTCCGAGCAGAACTGAGCAAAATCGTTTCGCTATGCAGGAGAAGCTCTCCGAGAAGCTGCTGTAGTCTCTGAAAGATAGCCGACCGGCAGGCAGGCAGGCCGACCAACCGACCGACTGGTCAGACACCGCACCAAAGTGAGATAATAGCGAGTTCAGCATTGGATGTCCGGTGAGCCGGTCACTGCGTCGAAATTCGCCTCGACGCGAGTACGCCGCGCAATGTGAACTCTCCGTATGTTGATCTATTTGTGGTCCCGGCCGTCCCGAGCTCCGAAGCCCCTACTTCAATGCGAAAAGATTACCTTCGTGTAAAGACGTCGCACGAGTCTCGCCCGGGAAATTAAGAGAAGACATTCATTCATGCAACGGTCACGATCGAATTCTACGGGAAAAATATCATTCTGGATTTCGTAGAGCTCCCCGCTCATTGTTCTGGAGCATTCCAACGACTTCCTGCCACGAACGCAGTAGCTCAGCATTGAGTCTAAAGTTACGTTAAGCGTTTTCTGGGGATCGGGTTGCCGCTGCAGTTGCCACCACCGCCTCCACAGCCGCTGCCGTCACAGCCCCACCCTTGAAATGAAAAATGTTTCAAGGGTTTTACTGCGAATCTACTGTGAAATTCTTGCAAATTCTCACGAGCTCCGCGCGGCATTCCTTCCGCGGCGCGCACCGAGACAGTATCGCATTTGAGCGAGTGAACGCCGAAAAAAATGTGCGTCAAATCGTACCGGAAATGTTTTCGATCGCCTGGCTAAGTTTGTCGGTGTCTCTCCGGGATGAGGATAGTTCGAGCTGATCTGACATTAATTTGCTCGAAACAGGACTGGATGACTTCCGTGGAGGCTCGGGATTCCGATGCCGACCCCGAAATTTAATTTAACTCTATATTTTCCACAGGATCTTCATCAAGTCCTCAGGGGAAATCCGAGCGATCCGGAGTCTCCGTTCCGATTTCTCGCATTGACAAGGGTTTAGTGACGAGCTCGGCGGGAAAAGACGCAATCCTGAACGGACTGCTCCTCGGAGATGAATGAATTCGAGAATTTGGGAAGTTTACAGTATTTTCATCCGGTCCGTGGGCCGGGGCGACAGACTTTCTACACGAATTCGCAGGAAAAGGCGGAGGAATGCCGTTGCGTGAAGCGGACCGCCGCGCGGCTAGAGTGGTTCCGGGATCTGCGGACACCCTCGACCTTCAGATAGAGAAGAAAATAACAAAAAAATTCTGAAAACTCGCGGGTCCGGCAACTCAAAATAGAATTAGCCGAAACCATAATAAACAAGCAGATATAATAAATACTTGGGAAGTAACGCGAGGAGGAAATAAACCATGTTCTTCTGTTGTCATTCCAATACGGAAAAAATCCCCGTGCGAACTTGAATATCTTGGAAAGTCGAGACGGGAACATCACACTCATATGGGAAACATCTCCCGGCACCCATAAACAAAAAACAAGGACTCTCTTCAGATATTAAGCGAGGTCTTAATGATGATGATCATCATCGTGACTTATACTACATGTGTGAAAAATCAAAGATCCCTCTCTTGATGACTGTCGAGACCAGCGACGATTTCGATGCGAGTTCTGAGCTGCTCTGGCTCGGGGAACTGTGTGAAGAAATATTTCAAAACTCCTCCACACTCAATTCCTGTCAGTCATCGCCTCTTCTAGTGACCTTCGAAAGAGAGCAGCGGCGACAGGCGCTTCGGGGGTCTCCAGCTTGGCTGAGGTCCACGACTCGACCAAAGTAACAGAGACGGTCCTATAATAGAGAGAAGATCGTCGAGTGTCCAGCAAAGCAGTCGAAGGATAGGGCATGGCTAGATAAAAAAGACTTCTACCACATCTTCAGAAAAGCATTGGATCGACGGACGAACTTACCTTCGTTGGTTCGCGCAGCGTCCGTCAGACCGTCCATCTGTCTGTCCGTCAGTCTGTCACTCAGTGAGTGAGTCAGTCAGTCAGTCAGCGAGCCAGACCATCAGGGCTTGACGCCAAAGCCATCAAAGAACATCAGTTTCTTTTTTTTTACTTCTGGGCTTCTTCTGGGAGAACTCGACTTCTTCGACTTACATAACCGTCCGTAACTCACCATCAGGAGGAACGGACGGGGCAAATTCAGCCCGCTCGGCCGTCATCAGCTCGAAGGCGGAATTGATATAAGCGAAAAATTTCTGTAATTTGATTTTAACTGCAAACGGTAGTGCCTGCTGCGGGAGGCAGAGTCGTAAGTCGGAGGAGCTTTTTCTGAGGGGGAGTACGGAGAAAGAGGGGGAAATGAAGTCACAAAAAAAGTCGGATCGGGGTTTTGCACTGTAATCGGGAGAAATCGCAACTTCCGGTACTCTCCGTGAGTCTAAAGCTATCCGACAGCGAGAGAGGTCACATCGGTGACAGCAGCGGCGCCGACGTCAACAGCAGCGGCGACACCATCCAAGACTGCTGTCCTACTTTGCTTTGCCAGGCTGCCTAGCTAGCTAGCTGACTGACTGGCTGCCTGTCTGTCTCTCTGCCTGACTGCTCTTTTTCTACCGGAGTTAAGCTATGGTGCCGTGCGTCGTAGTTATCGGCGTTGGCGGTGGTGTTGGTGACGATGATGGTGGTTGCAGTGAGCAGCCTTCGTTGACTCTCTCAAGAAGCCATATGGAGGCCACGGAGAGACGTTGGAATCACATCTGGACAACACATCGGTAGAGGAAATATGCGCGTTGGTGGTCTCGGAAACTATGTTAGACGGGACAGCCAGCGCGATATATGTACACCGGTGCCGGTCCGTTTCGGGCTTTGAGTTCATTTCTCCACTAGGGAGAATCGTCCTCGACGCTCTCTCAATCGGATTTTGAGTTTCCGAATCGGGTTTTTTTCCTCCAGAAAGTGTGATTTACGAATTTCCGTCTCCCGCGTCTTGTGGTTCATTCGAGGTCAGGTGCCCAGATAAGGGGAAACGGAGTTCACGGACAGACTGCAATCTTCTTTCGCTGGATATATTCTGCTATCATTCTCCACTTTCCCTATGAAATCGGGATTGCATCGGATCCCCCTCGGAAACTACGCGCGGCGCCGACGCAGATTATCCTCAGGAACAAGGATACAATGTACCTCCCTTGTCATCGTTGTTTTTGTTTTCCGTGTCGTTTCTCCTACGATCAATATTAGGTACCCTGCATTGTTTCTGGCAGGGATCGATGACGGGAAGAGGTCCGCTCCGTGGAAGAGCTCTCGGAGGGCGAAAAATCCGCTTGCTCGAAATTCGATGTATTGATCCGTGCTCTGACGTTGTTACCTAGATAGCAGTCCTTGAACGGATCCGCATCCAGCATCGGTATGGATTGAGCCTTGTTCTCTTCTATCTCTTCGATGATCTCGTCCGATCTGGGCATGAAGATCTTCGTGATTGAAGCAGGGAATTGGGGGTTTGGAAACTCAAAAATCATTCCGTGTGCGAAGCTGAGGCCGATAGGGCTGCACGTTGGCCGTGAGAGCCATCCCGCTGTAGAAGGTAATCGACTTCTGAGAATACAGCAACGTCAACCGAAACTAAAGGGGCACTCCGAAAAAGTTTGAGCCTCAAATTGCAGTCAGCCCAGCAGGTCGACGAAGGTTCGACTGCGATCACCTTTCTCGCTCAGATTGAGCCATGCCCCATGAGCGAGGCCTGTTCCCACTCTCTTTTCGCAGTCTCCATCTCGAGCAAACGTCGATATTTTTATCGGGAACTGCGACGTTTTGGAAAATTCTCCATCGACATCCCCTCGACGTCCTCAATCGTTCCCCATCCGGATCCAGTGAACAGGAAGATCATTTTACCCATCCGATTCGAGGAAAAAAATGGCATCTCAGTTCCACTTATCCTCGAGGGTCCCCAATGCGAACGCGAAGCGACCTGTGAGTCGCGTCGAAGAACCGAAAGGGCGGATCGAGAGGTACGCAGCAGCTCACAGGTGCTGCAAACTTTCTTCGTCTTGGACAGGAGCTAGTCAGACATGAAAGAAGAAACTCCTCTCTATTTCGTGCCGCAGAATGTTCGGCTTTCGCCGAAGCGGGCTTTTTGAAGCAACGAGCTTGTTCGCTAGGTACCAGTCACTCGGGCTGGCAGGTAGAACGGTCGGCCGTCCGGCTAGCCAGAAGCAGCCTATCGGCATTCTTCAGATCTACTCAGGTATCCCAGGGTTCCAGAGATCCGAGCCGGGATCCATCTACTTGAGTAGAAGATCAAGAAAATGACCCTGTTCAAGCTCCAATCATTATGAGAGCCATCGTTGCCCGGAACTCGGGCTGAGAGAAACAAGGGGTTTCGGCTCTCGAGCCGTTCTTCGATGTCGACTCGTCCAAGAAGGCACGATCAGTGGGCTGAGCTCTACTTCTCCGATAGGATTGTGAAGAAGATAGGAATAGATCCCGGAAGTCTTTCGGTCCCCGGATTCCGCGATGTTCGGGGAATTTTCTTCTCATTCCCGAGAAAAAATCTTCTATTTTTCTTAGGACATTTGAAAACTTGCTCAGCTCACAGAAAATTCCCACAGTGTACGATAGATCAGACTCATCCGGTCGAAAAGGGACATCGCGGCTTCTCGGTCGTGGAAGAGGTCGCTCCGGATTAGAAAACCAAACCGTCTTCATGTCTTCTATGTTTCCTTTCTTAAGCGCACATGATCGTGGATGACAATGTGGAAGAACGCTCGGAAAAAAGTAAAAGCCGCTGAGCTGGAAGAAAGTAGCGTTTGCTCGCCGAAGTCCGAGGCCCTCGACCGTGAAGTCGTCAATGCCAAAACAGAGCTCCGTTCGGCGGTACGACTTTTCGGTCATCATCCCCGAATACGGGCGCTGCTCTTATCTGATCGGGAACCGAGTCCACTCGTCTCGAGTTTACTGCGAAGCCACCGCCGATGTTCCGGGCGTCCCAAGTCGAACTTGGAGCTTCCTGCGCAGAACCTGGCGATCAGAAAATCCTTGGAAGTGATTCTGGGCGACGGAAACGCCGAAATTGGGCGCGTCTAGCCGAATTTTTTCTCACTGGAACTACTCGGAGGAGTGCAAAAGTATACTATCCGGTTTCTGGTGTGAATTTCATGATCTCCTAGACGCTACGTATTATACATGGGGATGGGGAACATTCAATGGAGATTTGCCGCCTGCCACGCTCCGCGGACTCTTCACCTCGGCGCCCTCGACCGAAGCGGAAGGCCGAAGCGCAAAGTAAGAGAGCCTCACATCGGAGAACACTTCCGCTGATGGTGCCGAGAGATCCGAAGGGTTCCCACAGGATTCCGTGGGTTTCTTCGGCCTCGAATTCCCTCAAGCCAATCGAGTTGAAGTTGAGACAGTGTCGCTTATCTTCGAAGGAAAAATCGAAATCCACGAGAGGATATCCTCGGAAGTCGAATTATCAGACGTTTCGATGGAGTCGCTCGGTCAGAAATAGTCACGGGGAAATCTACTGACGTGTCTGAAGGTCATTCCGGCGACGATCGGTATACAGAAGAAGGTTTTCGCGCGCGCGCGCGCACACGCACAAATGCGCACACTCTTTCAGTCGGGCAGGCAGGCAAGCGAGCAAGCAAGCGGCAGCCGGACGGCCAGACAGTAGGAAGCTCTATCCGAGTTGTCCGCAACCTGTACGTCTTCAGTACGCTCATTCCTTTCTGCTCATCAGCAAGGGCGCACCATCAAGGTTTACGGAAGCACTGGCAGCAACTTACCGCTGTCTGGCTAAGTTCAGTGATTTATGACTTTTCCTCGAATGAGACTTTTGCCGTAGTCGGCATTACTTTTTTCTCGCATTTTCTTCTTCCCGCGGCCACCACAGCAGGCAAGCGAGATTTTTCGCCCACAGTCCGGCGCGAAAGTTCTTCTGGACGTTGTTTTCCGGGATCTCTCGGCGTCGTCTTATTTTTTTATTTTCGGGACGTGCCGTGCGATTATCCGGGAGTTGTACGTGGCACAGCGAACACGGCGGTATCATGCACGCCTGTCGATCTTATTACATGATATGTAGTCCGCTGTCGCTTTCTCAGAAGAGCAGTGGATCTTGGAGCACTTTGGTTGACTGGCTCACTTCGACTGCGGCTATCGCTGCCGCTGACTGCACTCGCTGTGAATCGATTCGATGCGCTCGTCCGCGTCAGGGGGCGTTCGACTCTTCTCCTGCTGAGACTGAAGACTGCGTGAACGTCGTCCCTTCGTCCGGGCGCGTCGAACTGACGTTTCGTTCGCTCTTTCGGTCTTCCGTTCTTAGCTCTATCTGCACGTCTGTCTGCTGCTTCGTTCGTTCGTTCGACCCTTCGTTCGTTCATGAGTCGACCATCGAAGCTAAGCCGAACTGAACCGAATCAGAGCCGACCGAAGTGAGTCATGTCCCGTCAAATGTCCTGACAAGGGTTCGCTAAGCACCTGGGAGAGAACAAGATGTCAAGCCAGCATCTTGGGATGAGACCAGCGGAACTGACGAGAAAAATTCGTAACTAAAATCGAACTCCTAATTCTTCATTTTTATGGGATGGTCTTCCATTTAGACTACAGGCTGCGAGTCCGTTTGGTCCGCCAGATCTAATCTAGAGGCGGTGTATACCTAGGTCTCGCGGCTATATCGATGGAAGATGGGACTGCCCTGGGACTGGGCCCGGATTCGGAGATGAATTGAAATATAGAGAATGGAACTCTGAGATATGAAAACCTGTCTATTTGTTGCTCATGTTGCAGATCACCACTGGACAGAGTTTCTCGGGTGGAGAAGGAGCACGAGGAGAAGAAAGATGTCTCGAACCTACCGAGAACCGACCAGAGCCGGCGCGGAGAAGGCAGCTCAGGTAGATGTGTCCGGCATGGTCTAGTGGCTAGGATACGCGGCTCTCACCCGCGAGGCCCGGGTTCGATTCCCGGTGTCGGAAATTCGGTTCCATGGTGTAATGGTTAGCACTCTGGACTCTGAATCCAGCGATCCGAGTTCAAATCTCGGTGGAACCTATATTTTGCTGTTCAACAGGAATTAGCGGCGGGCTCCAAGATGGTTCGCGGTCAGAGCTCGCGCTCCATGAAGAGGGCTTTAATCGATCCCGAATACAGCCGAGTAAGGCCGTGAACAATGTCTCACTCAATCTCGCGATCTTGTCCGAAAAACATTCGTTATAATGAGCATCCCCTTTCAGCAGAGCAGCAGCAGCAGCGGTAGCAGCTGCGATAGGTGTGGGATGACGAGGAAAAACGAAAGAAAAAGTGAAAAGCTTGAAACGGATCCTCTCTCATTGTTTCTCCAGGGCATACCGAGCGGTGCAATACCACGGGCATATCCCATGTGGTAAGTCGTACGCTGCGCGATAGAATCGGCGCTTACGACGAACAACTCATATATTCTGCCTCAGAAAAAGGCCCCGAGACAGAATATAAATATCTTCGATTCGCCGTTTCCTTATCTATTCAATATATCTTAGTATAAATGGGTCAATGCTCACACAGATGGCTGATCCACCTGGAAAGTTCTGCTGCTCACTCAGTCAGTGTGGCATCGCTTCTGGCGGGAGCAGTAAATATTGGAAGATTAATTTAGAGGACCCAATGCATGCACATGTCTCATTCAGAAGAAATCAAATCATCAATTTAACGATTTTCGACTCGGAGCATTGGCAGCCGCCCGCAATGAGAGGTGATGAATCGAAGAGTAGGGATAAGAAATTCATCGTGACCCCCCCGAAACGTTCGATCCAGTCAGCTTGGGTAATGTAATAATGACCGCTGTATTGTTTCGGTAGCTCGGCGTTTAACGGTTCGACGGGGCGATTAAACCTTATTATGGGCCTTATCGTCAGTGGTTCCGTGGTTGTGGGCTTCTTGTGGCGGTTTGTGTGGAGATGTTATCTCTCGAGGTGTTGAGTTCTATTACATGTAATGATCGTCCGATGCCGCGTCGGATGCTGCTCGCACTCCGGGGGTCCAAACGATTTTGAACTTATCGGCGATTTACAGTTACGGAGCAATTCGAAGGCAATGCTTGCTCGGAGAATACGTCGGCCGGTGAGATATGTACATACAGCTCTGTTGAGCGAGCTCATCAACCGACAGAAAGAATGACGATGCGGGTGAGAATTACGCATCTCTGGAAACGAGACCGGACCTTATTTCGTGGCGAAGAGCCCTGCGCAGGCCATTTCATCTGAGGAATAAACGAAGATTGCCTGAATCTCGCCCACGATTCCCAATCCGTCGGTCATTTGGAGGGATCCGTCCGCTCATTCGATGTCAAGGAGCGTGCGAGGCGAAATGTCGCAAACAAAAGACCGGAACAGAAACTGCACTGCGCTGAGCGTGGAGCATGCAAGGTAAGACAAAGTACGGAGAGGTATTCATGGAGTCCTTCACGTAGGTCATTTGGCCAGAAACGCTTGGAATTGTGTAATGGCTCCACTGAACTCACAACAAGCATCAAATAATATAAACGCTCTAGACCGCAATGCTCAGCTGTTATGTCCGGCCATCTAGTCCGTCTTGAGGTTTTTCTGTCCCTTGCTCGGTCTATCGTAACGCTTTGTTTAGCTGACTTCAGCCTTCTGTCGAGCAATGGCGTTGGTGGCGGTGGCGGCGCCAGGCGGTCACTGCCAAGGCCACGGTGATATAATTCTGAGATGGCCGCGCTTCAGAATTCAACAATAGAAATGCCGGATGCGGTCGGCACGCACACAAGGAACCATTCGAAGCCATTGACGAAAGAGAAAGCGCTTCCAGACAAAACTAGCGAGCCATCCAGCGAGCCATCGGTCGCGCGTTCCGTCGGTCAGTCGGCAGCCACACACAATCGGACGGAGGAAGCACCGAAGGGACCGAGCGAAGGACTGACTGCGGGGCGGGCGGACGGATACGTTGACTGACTGACAGTCGGTCGGTTGGACGGATGGACAGAAGATGCTATCGGCTGGCAACAACGCACGGGTATCCGTTTGTTCGTTGTTCCGTTTGTCCATCCATCCATCCATTTGCTCATGCTCTCACGGCTCCTTCTGGATAATCCCAAATCTTCTCCTCCCTACGATGAACTCGTCATGCAGCTGGTAGGGGAGTCTCCGTCCCGTCATGATTCCATTCCACTCTCGACGGCGCGGCGGCGACTCCGCTCACAGATAACGAGTTTTCGCTAGTTCCTACGCCAGACTGGGGATGTCGTCGAAGTCTCACGGAAAAGATTGTCCCTGTTCGGTTTGCGTCGTACTGTCCTGGAATATCCCATTCCCACCGATTCTCACCGGGTCCCTCCATGGATTCCATGTCGAGACCAGCGGAAAAACGTACGATCTAGCCCATGGAACCTGCGACCGCATGTTTTCCTGCGGTAATACGAAACCTCGCTTCGTAATTTCGCTCTTCGTGAACCGCGGCGATTTGATCGCTGTCATCCAAAGCTCATCGCGTACAATGGTCAAGGTCTTCACGGTGACGCCTGCTTCGCAAGCAGCAGTACGTAGCACACGGTTTTCCACGAAGTACAACTTCAATACAACGAAATTCACAAAGGACACTTCTGTACGGAACCACGATGACGGACATTGGGATAATGATCATGTTCCCTTATCAGATCCTGTCGTTCCGAAGATGTAACGCCGCTCTTGGCTGGTCACAGACGTGAAAAACACAGTGTTCGCGTATTTTCCCCAAAATTCACAATAGAGGGCCGATTGAGAGTATTCAACTCATGCACTTCGCTCGTACGTAATTCCCGCCGGTCTTCCGTCAGAGGAAGCGAGCCGAGTCTCGTCAGGTGGAGAATCTTCCAGACGGCAATCGAGAAGAAGCGTCTCGAGACGATGCCGGCGTCCGATGAGACGGCATACTTGTTGATGCTGGTGGACGCGACGTATTTCGGCACACCGAATGGTCAGGCATGCATGCATGCACGCATCGATGCATAGGGAATTGAGCGCACGCATGATCAGCGTCTGCGAATTCTTTTTTTCATTCATCGAAGTTCGCTGTCTGGGACGAAAAATCTGACAAGTCGCTGCCTTGCGTGCTTATTCCGATTAGCTTGCTCCGACATGCGGGTGGGCAGGTGGGTACGGGCAGCCTGGCCCACCCGTTCGCCCGCCTGCTCGCCCGCTGGTCGCTCGGTTCCTCGTTCGCGTCCGTTGTGACTCGCGTCTTCCGCATCGACTTCACTCCCCCGCATCGAGGTAGCTTGCCGAGACTCGACGCGCCCGGTCTCCTCGCATATGGAATCGCTCAACAGCTGATTGGGGGAGCTCTCGTCTTCCCGCCGGTCCTCGCCCAGCCCTTCGCGAGGCTTTCAGAAGGCACCCGGAATGGAACGCAGACTACCTTTGTGGACAAGCGTCGGTGGTTCAGTGGTAGAATACTCGCCTGCCACGCGGGTGGCCCGGGTTCGATTCCCGGCCGACGCATTTTTATTTCGCGTCCGGATTGTCGAGTAATAGTTCTAGGATTTCAAAACGTTCGTAAGGGAGCCCGATCATCGAGACCGATGAGATCTCGCTCTACGGATTTACGGTCGTCGTCATACGAGACGCTTGTCGGTGGTCAGCATCGTCGGCCGTGGCGTCTAGATAGAAACATCAAGTTGCATAATAATTCCGGATTGAGGATGGTTGGCTGCTTAATGCTGCTCGCTATGCTTAATCGTATCATAGAGCGCTCGGGAAGAAGGCAAGCAGGGGCCTCCCCGAAAGCATGAAGATCACATTAACGCCTCAGTCAAGGTTGATGCTCCTTCAAACTGGCGAAAGGTGCGACCGATCCGCCGTTCACGACGAATCAGAGGCCCAGAAAATGAGAAAGTCTCGCTGACGGTAATCCTGTCGGTGGTAGTTCGGGCTTGCCTTGCGTCCTCACCTCGGGTGGAAAACTTAGCCCGGCCGTACCTGTCTCAGCGCAGCCCGCGTGACTCTCGGTCCGCGGAGTCGATTCGTCTTCGAGAAGAGTACATAGCTTCGAACTGAGAAACATGTAGTTGCGAGTTCCGAAATGCTCGTGTACTACCGAAGCAGAAACCAGAATCTCCACTTGGAAATGTGCCAGATCGGCTAACCTTCGCGTTTTGCGCGCTGACAGCGCGCACTCCGGCGAACATCGCAAAGTTCGATTCGAAGAACAACAAGTAACCGATACATTTCTAATTCACTTGGGTAGAATGGACGCACGATTGACTGACTGAGTGATCAAGCAAGCGACCGAACGAGCGCAATGATGACGACCGAGTAAATCGGAGCCGGAAAAACGGAGAAAACGATTTCTGAAGCAACCAACCAGAATGAAGCCAGGCTGAATCTCACGGAGCCATTCCGGTCCTTTGTAGAGCAATACCGAACGGAAAAGCGGAACCGAATGGATCCTCCATGACGTCTACAACGACAACAAATGAAAAGCATCCGATAATGGCTTGCGAAGGCAGAGATCTGCAAACAGAAATTCGGGAAGAAATGTCGAACAAGTTCGTCGTTGGAAGTTGACGAGCTCAATTCATCCATGAGAAATCATTTACCACAAAGTTCACCATCTACTCGTTTGCCCGCTCGCTTGCTCACCTACGCTCCCCGAAAATACGAGCATCGTAACGACACAGCCACGATACTTGACAAAGCGAGGCAGGCAGTCAGTCAGCCAGTCAGTCAGTCACACAGCGAGACTAAGTAAGTAAGCAAGTGAAACCGACAGAGATTTAAGAACGATCCAACAAAGCAGCGGGTCTCCCTTCAGCCATGGTGCAGCATAATTGCGAACATCGACATTTCGAAACCGTTAAGGCGATCTTTTTTTCGGCTACCTCCCCCTGCAGCGGCAACGACACACGGCTCTTCCTCCCCCTTTTCTGCTGTCGGTAATATAACTTCCCCTGGGGTTTTGCGGCGGACGGCGAGGGGAGCACAACTTAACCGAGGCGGCAAGCAGCCAGTCATCGAGCCAGCAGCGAGCGAGCGAGCGAGCAGTCAGGCAACCACAGAAATTGTCAATCTTGTATGAACTTGGGCCTCTTGCTTGAGGCACCGCCGAAGATTTCGCTGTCTTGCTGCTTCAACTCTCGATGCAGGATCAGGCGGCGAGCACGGAAAGGCAAGCTAGGCAAGCGATCGAGCGAGCGAACGAGCAGGTAGAAGTCAGGCGGGTAGTCAGGCAGGCAGGCAGGCAGGTCGGCAGACAGGCAGGCAGGCAGGCGGGAAGGAGGCAGGGGGCAGTCCGTCAGGATGGTGTTCACTCGGTCAAGCGTTTCTATCGCGTCGTCGAATTTTGTGCCTGACGCGTTTGCTGTACCTTAACAGCTTGGCATGTCTCCTCCCTTCTCGATTATTTCGTGGTATCGTGTAATTTACCTTGCTGCTGCTGCTGCTGCAGCGGTTTCTGCCTCTCTGCTGCCGAAAGCGATGCCGCCGCCGCTGCTGCGTATAATGCTCCGTCCCTGTTGTTCTAGCGGAGTCCTCCGGGCAGCCGGTGAGGCAACAATTCATAACTGTACTTTCACGGTCCGAGGAACCTGCGATTGGATCGACGATGTCTCAACTTCAAACTATGTACCTGAATAATTTTTCCTTAAACGATGGCACGAGCATCGTCGGGGCTAATTTCCACGATCGGGCCCGCAGTCCCTCCGAATGACTTTTCTAGATATCGCACTCGGCGCGCGGGGGCACCAGGAGATTTCTTGACCAACAAATGAAAATAAGGCCGGCTCTCTTGTTCCTCTGGTCTCGGAGCGGTCGATGAGATCTGAGCGTAATCCTCGAGCCCGTCCGTATCTTTCGTTCCGCGCATAGATCCGTGTTTTCTCGCCTTTCCCCCATGTAAAACTTCGGAGGCAGCGTTTGCTCTCCGCTAAGACTCGTAAAGAGCGACTTTCTTGTAAATATATCCGAGCCACCCCGGCCGTCTGTTTCGGGGTTCGTCGGTGGCTTCTGCCGCTCGGGCTATGCACGGCCACGTTTCCTCCATAGCCGTACGAACCGAGCTTGAAACCTCCGAATATCATGGAGGTTTCCGGTGCTGCCACGAGAGAAGTATCCTTACCGCATTCTTCTCTAACTTCCTAAGGCGCTCTGTCTGCTCGTCCGCCCCTGGGTTCGGGTAGCGGGTAGTGGCCGGTCGTACCCTATGTAGAGCCATACAGGCATTTATTATATGCGTATGCTTCTCCATCCCGCAATCGCGTGCTTGCAACCGCCTCGAATGCTCTGGACTGCCAAGCTCAAAAATATCGCGCTTGTGCAGCGTCTCGCATTCATGACTTTGAAATCAAGATTTTGCCGTGGAATGAACGAAGCGGCGTGATTCCTGGCTCGATGTCCGCCTCTGCCCCCTTAACAGGGTCGGACGTCGCATCGATACACAACATGGATGCGGGAGGTTTCGAATCCGCGATTTCTGCTTCGCGTCGAGTATCCGGATACCGTTGGATTATATTTTTTCGCAAACCTTCCAGCCAGGTCGAGACCGGTTCAAGTTGAAACGGGATGCTCTCGGGCTCGGATTTCGTATCGCCATGCGCCTCGCGTTCCGCTCGCTCTATTATTATCAGAGGGGCGAATCTAGATCATTTTCGAAGAGGAGTGACCGAGCCTGCGCCCCTTCCATAGATGCTATCGGAGCTTGTAAAAAACCTGAAGTTTGCTTGACACGTATCCAGACGAGACTTTCCGGGAAGCGTAGCGGAGCAGATCGATCACTAGATATAATGCTGCTTTCTCGAGCAGGATTCAGCAAACTCTTACGATAACGGACAAAGAAGTTCCGATGCGGAGTGTACTTAGGGAGTTCGAATGAGACAGTGCGGGTCCCCTATATAATTTCGTATGTCGTCCCAGAGCCCTCTGAGCGAGCGCTTGGGACCCGCATAGCTGCTCAGAGTTCAGAGTCTGGCGGCCAATCGCTCTGAATATCACCGAAACACGCATTCAATACCTGAATGTCGAGAATATTAGCTCCCTTCCCCGGATACTCTCTTGGCTTGAATTTCATCGGATCTCTACCTTTAAGGTTCTCACGAATCCCGGAGGTAAACTTTGATCCGTCATCTCAGGGAATTCGCGCAAGCCCGACGACGAAGTTCGAAGCCCGACACTGGTTGTCGAGGCGGTTCGCGTACGGTCAGCGGTAGCGTGGCCGAGCGGTCTAAGGCGCTGGTTTAAGGCACCAGTCTCTTCGGGGGCGTGGGTTCGAATCCCACCGCTGCCATAATGTTTTTGACCAAGCTTCACGTGAACAATAAATAAGATTCGCAAGTCGTGGATCATTTCCGGTCCATCGACTCCAAGTTTGATTCGAAGACAATCCCGACCCAAGTGACAGCGATTCCTGCGGCGGCTCGCGAGTGGCTTTCTTTTTGGGAACCGTATAACGTCTCTTGGTCGGATCGGTCGCGGAGAAGATCATCGATCATACTTTGCGTGCAGTCGATTTTTCGTCAAACCCACCTAGGCCCTAAAGGCGTTCGAGTCCCGGAACGACGGACGAGAGCGTTCTCATGCCTCCGACAGACCGATTCGACTTGAGCTGGGTGAACAAGGCCGGGCTTGGTGCTTGGTTCTCACGGTGAACGATTGCGGTCTCGCCGTCGAGATCGTGAACTACGCTTCTATGAAGCTTCTATACCGGCGTCAGCTGTTCGTTCCGTCGCGCTCTCAGCTCCTGTTGTCTCCTGTTGCCGTCGCAGGAGAAAAAGGAGCCGCTTGTCGTTGTCCTCCCCGGTGATCACGAACCGTAGTCGTAGTTGCCGGCTGCTGCTAGAGCGGCGGCGGCGGCGGGGAATCCCTTTGGACATGTGACAAGCGTCAGACATGTGCATGACGGATCGATCAATGTGTACTAGCGCTCCGGCTTTACGACTGATCGCGTTCAACTCTGCGCGATGGATCCCGACACGTGAAGAATGGATCCTAGCGAACAGGTTGATTCAGCGTAGCGAAGCCGAAAGGATCTCGAGGTTCGCTTTCAAGAAAGACGCGAAGGCCTCGATGATGGGACGTTTGCTGCTGCGGAAACTCCTCGCCGATTTCAGGATTTCCAATTCATGCGACGATCTCGAACGGAACTCCGATGAACGACCTATCCTGAAACGCCCGACCCGGGGATTCGACTTCAACGTATCTCACCAGGGGAACTTCAGCGTCGCGGTCGCTGGATTTTGCGGGAAACTCGGCGTCGACATCATGCAGATGCAGTACACAGGTGGTCGCACGATCCCGGAGTTCTTTCGACTGATGAGCAGACAATTCACCGAGGACGAATGGGTCTACATCAGGCGACCGTCTGACGAGAAGGACCAAGTGGCGAATTTCTATCGAATGTGGACGCTCAAGGAAAGTTATGTGAAAGCCATCGGCGTCGGACTCGCAATGGACCTTCAGAGAATCAACTTCAGCGTCTGTGAACAATTGCGTCTGGGCGAGCAGTTACGCTCCACCACGGTGAAGGTAGACGGAACCGCTCGGCCGGAGTGGACATTCCACGAAATTTTGGTCGATGACGAACATTGCCTTGCCGTCGCAGTATTCGGTCAGGACGACAAAAGCGTCGGCCGTTGTGAGCAGATCGACTCATTTGGTCAAGTGGTTTCCAATTTACAACCCAGAACCGAAACCTGCTCTGACGTCGATGATCGCCTCGTGGACGAGCTGTGGTCCCAATTCAAGGAAAGAGCGGAGAAACCCTGTCTCTGAATTCGAGCCCTTAGGGATTCGCAAGTCGAGGTTCCTGAGTGCCGAAAGTTTCCACGTTGAAAGAAATAAGCGTCCGGTTCGGAGCGCGCTCTCCGAACCACCTCGCGAACTTGTACAAAGGGTAGGGTGGCAAGCAGATATACTTACATATGATTTGAGCCAAAGAGCGCGAAGCGTCTCCTCTCGACCCATGTCGACGAGAGGAGCAATGCAATGATTAATAAATGGAAGTGTGAGCTGCGTGAAAACGAAAATCAAACTCGACCGATAGATGGGCAGCCTTTGAGGATTGTGGATCATTCCCTCGCGACTCCTTCAGATTTGTCCAACGAGCCTCACCTCAATATATATTCCCGTTCTCAGTAAATGAGATGGCATTTTTCAAACTTTGAGCGAAAAGTCGCGGAGCGGAGCTCAGTTCCTGCTCTTTGCAACGCAGCAATTTGCGGATGATAGCAACCAGACCCTTCGGGGCAAAGGCGCTTGCGCCTGTTCTGAGCAGGCGGGGATATTGGCATTATTTTATTAAATTTCACCTAACAGTGCATTCCTCCCTTCCCGCCGTCGTCGGTCAGTCGGTCTGCCATTTGTTGTTGGATGGCCACAGGGGCCGGAGTTGAGGTGGTGGTGGTGGTGGTGGTGGTGTCGGTCGTCGTCGCCGCCGCCGTTCTTTTCCCGCTCCTTATCTCCCCGAACTCGAATCGCTATTCCGTTTGAAGCAACCCCACCACTGGCGGCAGCAGCCACCATCACTTCCACCACCGCCTTCACTCGAAACTCCCAAACATAATTCTGCTCTCCCCGATCACCAGGCCGGCAGTCTGGCTTGCTGGCTGCCCGCCTGCCTGCCTGTTTCCTTGCCCGCCAGTCGGTCTTCCAGTCAGTCAGGATGTGGAGCGGGATTGGAGGCGGGATGGCGAGCAGTCGCGAGGGCGCTTGCGGGAAACGACGGAGGCAAATTTTTAGCGTTCAAAGGGACGGTGACTCTATCTAACCGTCACTGGGAGCTTCACCAGTATAAGAGGTATCCGGGACTGGCTCGGGATAGGTCTCCGATTTTTTTCTCTGCTTCCTAAATTTCTCCAGACCTTCCATCGCTGTGTGGCTTCGAGGTTTTCAGAGATTGCGAAGGTTCCCTCAATGACGAATGGCTCGAAATTGCAATCCGGTAACCCAACCCTCCACTCCGGATTTAAACTAAGAAATCGGGGCGAAGCTCGGTATTCCGAGCGTCCGACGTACAGTTGATGAATTTCGTTCCCTTTCAAATGGAAGAAAAAGAATGAGAATACGCGAAGCCAGACTCCTGCTAATTTTGCACCTCCGGACGAAACCGCACGAACATGAGCATCAACTCAAGCGCCCGAAAATTATCTTCATTCGAAACGGAAGCTTCGCCGGATGTGAGATGTTGCTGTTTAGTTGCTGTTCTCCTTCCGTGGGCTTGCGATCTTGCCTCGTAACCCGCCACGGCTGCTGTCGCTACGACTGCTGCAACTGCCACCGCCGCTGCTGCCGGCTGCGGTGAGGTCTTCCCTGCTGCTATGGCGCTGCCATGCCCCCTGTCTTTCCCCGCGTAATTCGCTCAAGCTGATTCTTCCTCGCGTGGAACATAAAGAAGCTACGGAGGGACAAAACTACCGAGGAAACTGAGCCAACCAGTCGAAAGCGGGAGACAATGGGGAGCGTCGACATTAAGAGAAGTCTTGATTGCGAAAACTTCAACACCAGGCGAGAATTTTCAAACGTTACATATATTCCAGGGCTGAAAGCTCATCCAAATTCCCTTGTGCTCGCATCGATCCCGTTGAACAGCTTCCATATACCAAGTCTCCCATCGCCAATTAGGGTGCATATCATCACTCCTCACTCCTCAAACGGCAGATTTCACGTACAAATCTGCTGGGGTCATCAAGAATTCCGGGAAAACCAAACAAGGTTCAGAATCGTCTCTGGGGAAAACGGATCGAGCACGAAATTCGACAGGACCGTCATCCGGATACTTCGAGTATCGGAGAGGAACTTTTCTTGAGGGGCAAATAATTAGAACGTCCTCGTTACCGCTCCCTTCATCGAACTCGTTCCCATCCGGTGATCCTACGGAGACTCCTCCCGGCTCCAGGGCTCGTTCCAGGAGAAACGAACCGAGTGAAATTCGGAAGATCCATAGGGGAGATTCATGGTGTCCAGTTGATAGTTTGATCGTCACGTATGGGACAGGGGTATTCGCCATGGATGAATATTGGACGGATCGATTATTTGACGCTATGATTGATCTGCAATCCTTGGAGTTTTATTATTCCGATGGGAACGGGACTTTTTTTCGGCGAATTCCCTCTGTCTGTGAGCACGGAGCACGCTCGCCGCGAGAATTCCTCTTCCTTTCATGTCTTTCTTCATTCCTATATTCTCTGTTTTGCTCGATGCAGGCGAATCCAGTCCAGCCTCCGCCTCGTGGTGACTCTTCGCGGAGGTTGTCACGTATCGAACACGGTGTCGTATCAGAATCGACGTCGAACAGGATCACGGCACTGACGACTCCGACAGGATAGCGGGGGTTCGGATCGAGCCATTTAAAGCGAGTCGAAACGGAATCGAAGCGTCGCGTCGTCGTCGTGACGAGCAAACAATTCCTTACTTGAGCGATCTAGATCCGCGTCGCAGATCCGCGCGAATGGACCTCGATCACAGAGGTCCACGACAAGGGTCCACGGCAAGCTTCGTGGACTTCAGTCAAACGACTCCTTTCTAAACGAAGAAGGTACGCAGCACGACCTCAAGATGACGACGCCGAACCAGGGGCACCGTGTTGGAATTCTTGGCCTGGCCTCTCTGGCCGTCATCGTCAGAGACGCTCGCTCTCCATAGCCACCACCCCACCCCAGGTGCATGGGCATTGTGCAGGCGTCCATTCTCGATGCTCGGTTCTCTAGGAGCCGTATGCTTTGTTCCGTCCGTCGGAGAAAAAGATTGAGGGGGTGGTGATGCAGCTAGAGCCGAGGCTCCCGCTGGAAACCAGCATTTATGGCTCTGAGCGCACATCAGCTGACTGCAGTCGGCTATGCGGCAGCCTGAGATGCCCTCAGCGATTCCCACACTATACCCTCGACGACCCTAGGAACCCCTTCGTAGTGGACGGATTGTTGTAGTTTTCAACGGTATTCCTGTTTTTTTGGTTCGAGAAAGGTCCTCCCCTGGCCGAGGAGCTAAGCGAGAGTTTACACGCAGGAATCCCGCTCGCTCAAGATTCTCCTCGTATAGCTTGATTCCCGTATTCCCCACATTATGTCGTCAGCTTCGTAATTCTAGCTTCGCGAGATATGGAACTCAGGAGCTCTGATTTTGAAGGGGGACCGAGAGACACTGCTTTGGTGGCGATTATTGGAAACTTCCGGGATTTCGCGTCCCCTCCGACTCGAGTCCTCACAGGGTTGAGATTTGGACCTCGGCAGGGTATTCTGATGGAGGATGGTGGAAGAGCCGGATTTTGATGGAAAACAACTCGACCGAGCAGCTGGGGAATACCAAGATATCAAGGATTGAAGTGGGTAGAATTCGAGCTGAAGAACGCTGGAGAAGTTTCTCGCGAGTTCGCGGAAGCTTGACGCTAGCTCGAGGAAACTAATTCCAGACGCGTGTTCATGCGCTGCATGCAGTCCCTTTGATTCGGTGTTTTTCTCTCTTGTAGCCGTACGCACATCGATAATTAACGAGCATGGCGAGAGGTTCTTCCGCGAGGAAAATCCATGTCGAAAATTGAGATAAACAGAAAATTCTGACGCTCTCGAGCGGTATTGGCAGAAAAATGGTAATCCCTTCGAGGAGGATATATCCGATACGAAATAGGGAAGTTTTCATTTTGTTTATGGATTTCGACTCTTAGCGCTCGGGGTTCGCCGAAGTACTCGAAACTGGGGAAACCCGGGGAAATACTGGAACTCGCGAATATGGATCTGCGAAAACCCATTGAGAACAATTATTGACTCGAGAGAACAGTGACTTAGGCAGCCCGGAGGTTGGCCGACCAAGTAGTCGACTGACTGACCAAGTGACTCGTGAGTGAGTGAGCCTGGTACTGCGTTGGTGAAGTGAACTCTGGTCGGTCTTTTCGCCTTTTTGAACTGAGCGGCAGAGATGGAGGCAGCGATGGTGGTGGTGGCAGCAGTAGCGGTGGTGGTGCTGCGACTGGCCGCTTGCCCGTCCGCTGTCTCATGCTTCAGCGAGTCGACTAAGGCAGAGGCAGCAGTAGCAGGCAGCAGCAGCACCACCACTACCACCAGCCGCATTACTGCAGCATCTAACTGATTCATTCGTTCACCCGTCGCAAACGCGCAAGCTGGCGGTTCGACCGACCGGCCGGCCGCTCAACGAACGAGCGAACCGACTGACTAAGGAACAAACTCATAAGCACATGAAGATACAAACAAACTTGTAAATACAAAAGATACAAACAGAGTTTTGGGCTTTCGATGAAGGATACAAACAAAGTTTCCAGCAATTGCCCGAGCCAATGAGCGAGCGACCAAAAATACAAACAGGTGTTAGACTGTCATTTGAGCCCTCCGCGGCAAAATCCGCATCGGGGAATGAGCTCGCTGTTGACAGACACAAGCGAAGAACGAAATTTCGGAGAATAGAGATTCTCACGGTGACGTTTCCCCTTTCCGTCAGCAATGAATTTGCCGCATTCACCAGAGCCCGCGAAATCCGCAGCCTTTCCGCGATTATACCGACCCGAGATTACTTCATACTCCCAAAGAGATTGGCGGAATCCACCGATGAATCTCATTTTTCCATGGCAGGAGACCTTTGCTAGAATCGCTTCCTCTATCAAAAAGTACGGAGGAAAACAATATTCTAATATAGTTTTATTTTCCTTTAGAGTTATCACAGTATTGGTGTTCCATTGCTAGGTGGATTTCTTTACGCCATTTACTTCTTCGCGGCTGCCGGTGCTGCTGTTTGGTTCGTTGCTTAGTTGGTCGGTCGGTCGCTCGTTCGTTCGTTGGTTCGTAGTCGCCGTCGTCGTCTTTACCGTTGTTGTTGTCGTCGTCGTCGCCGTTCCCTTCCCGTGCCACCCTTCCCGCGTCCGCTTTGTGACTGGCTGCCAGCGGAGATAGAGCGATCGGCGGAATAGAAGAAAGCCCAGAGATAGAACGAAGGGCCGAGGTGAAAGAGACAGCCGACCCGGTTAATCGCATATTTCTAGTCTCTTCCGGTTTGCTTCTAGGAGCCCCGTAGGTGTCCTGGATATCGAGCGTCCTGGAACCGGTACCGATCCCCCGAAGTCATCGCAATCGCGCATCGGGTCCAGCGTCCTGGACAACGCTTGCAGTTAAAGGTTCCCTGATGGATGTCCTTGCTGCGAGAGGTTGGGAGGATCTGTTCAAGCCGAACTCCCTTGCCGCGGATGGCCTGTACAAGACGAACCCAGCGAATCCTCTTTTTTCGGGCTCCATACGGCCAGCCTGCCTGCCTGCCAGCCTGCTTGGCTGCCTGGCTCACTGCCTGCCGCCTGCCTGCCTGCCTGGTTGGTCGGCTGGCTGGCTGCTGGTTGCTAGCTGCCAGCAAAGAACGGAAAGCAAGTTCGAAGATGCCGCTACGGAAGAAAACGATCGTCGACGCTGCTGCCGTAGGCGACGTCATCGTCGTAGTCGGAGCTCGGCGTTGGCGGTGCCGCCGTCGCGATCCATGTCGTTGTCGACGACCACTACCGATGTTGGTAACGTTCTCTTCCGGAGTACGTCCAGGTAGGAGAGAGAGCGGCCGCAGCGGGAGAATACCAGTGATAAGCTTCTTATTCCAACTCAGCCACGTAGGTAGCGGCTGAATTGTACGCTCGGGAGGTCTACGCCACACCATATTTACGGGAAAAGAAAAAACCGTAGATCCTCATCGATGGAAACGTAGGTCGCGCTGAGGCTAGGAAAAAACACTCGTTTCACAACAACAACAAGGGCAGCGAAAATATTAGGAGCAACAAGAAAAACAAGATCGGTGTCGACAACAACTACTGGTGGCGGTGCTGCTGCAGCTCCGGCCGACAGCTGTCGTTAGTCGCAAGCGGCAGCTCTTAGGTGAAGCTCGCACTCAGTGACGACTGCCGTGCACGGACACTCGCCGATCGGCCAACGGCGCGGCGGACCGAGGGCACAACAACAAACCATAGACGGAGGAAGGAACCGCCAAGCTCGAAGAGTACATCGTGATCAAATACAGCGTCAACGACGCATCGGAGGGAAACAGTCTTAGGCAAGATCGGGGCTCTAACTTTCACCTCGGTCTGAAAGGTTATCTGAACGAGAAACCACGATGGTAGAGAGAATTATCGCAACTCAGCCATGCGAGGAGCGGGAATCTTTCGGAAAAACTTCCAGCCGGAGGCACGAGGCGCGAGGATTCGAAGAACGAGCTGTTTTCTGAAAACAATTCTGGAGGGAACTCAGGTCCCGTATCCTATCTGCACGACCTGAATCCTCTAGGTCCTAGAGGATTAGGGTGCATCACGTCTGCTATGATTCGCGGAATTCTATTTTTCGTGTCCCCTCCGACGGAATCGAATCCTCGACACTGTCCGGATGCCACATCAAATGGGAAGCTCACACCACAGAAATTCTTCGTTCGGAACGAGTTTCCCTGGCATGGAATCACCGAAGTGAGCAGGAAGCTCCCCCACTGAGGAGCTCACACAGGATCTGACCGGATCTATAGGTAGCAGTCTCCCGGGATCCTCAGACTTTTACCTGAGTGGACGGCCCCGTCTCCGGCGATCTTTGAAATTTCCCTCTTGATTTCCGTCGTAAGTTCTCGAAATCCGTCGATGCTCGGATTCTGGAGCCAAACCAGCCCCACTGTCTGAGCCTCCTCGAATTCGATGTTCAGGACCAGGAAACGAGATGAAAGAGAATAGTAGGTACTTTTGCTCCTGAGATCAGATCCCGGCTCGCTCCGGTGGGAGCCTCGGGAACCTCACCCGCATTGCCACCGATCCAGCCAGCCCCGATAAACTCGACGGCTGAACCTTATCGGGAAGACAAAGCTCAGTCTCCGGTTTTTGAAGAAATGTTAGGGAGCGACCGACGTCGAAACTTAAACGACGTGATTCTCCACGCGAGGGGCCGTCGCTGTCCCTTATTGGGGCCTCTATGTCGACGTCGCTGGAGCCAACGTCGGCCAGTGCGGTGGTGGCCGTTGTTGTCGCTGTCGTCGTTGTCGCTGCGTCGTCGTTGTCAAAGCACACAGGAACAGCCAATTGAATTCTATACAGGGAATGGAGAACGTCGCCGTCAAGCGACCGACCGACCGAGCGACCAGGCCGCTTGCCAATTGACAGTTCGCGAGTCTGCGGCATCCGGAGGAGTCGCATTGCAAAGCCGCCCTGACACTCGGTTGGTGATTTGAGCGTGATCCGTCGCGAGATTGAGTGCATGATTTCACGAAAAATATTTGCCTATTGCAAATATTTTTTTCTGATCCAACGTCACTCTAAATCAGATGAGGATGAGGCGTGAGCTCCGAAAGGTAGGCGAGAGCTGGAGCTCATCGCGGCCTGTAGTAGGTAGAAACGTTGCAAGATGCCCGATTCTTGATGGCTACGAAGCGGGATTCCCGAGCGGGTCGACGAACATCAAACAGCAACCAGCCTGATGCGGATTGATTGATTGACTCAATGACTGACTGACTGACTGACTGACTGACTGAGTACATACCAGTCCGTCTGACTCTCTGACTGACTCACTCTTGTTGCTGCATGAGTCTTGATGAGACGGAATCATCTTTAACTGGCCAAGAAAGCCAGTCGAGATGTGAGTTTTTTGTGCTTTCTACGGCGTCGACATCCCGCGTTCATCGAGTTCGAGAGGGACCCGGGCCGAGCCCCGACTCGCCGCCCGCGCCGGTATATGCACGATGGAAGTTTCCCTTCCGGTTCTCAATCGAGCTCATTCCTTGTTCCGTCACTTCTAGAGGAATACGAGATTATCCGAGTCATCCATACATGAATAGTAGCACTGAACATGACCCCCGAACGCCGGAAGTTAGGGCTGGATCGAAACCCCGTCTTCGCTTGCTCGAGGCCTGGGGGTAAGACGGCTCAGAGTACCGGTATGAGGAAAATCCTTCATACATCGGAAAAGCTGCGTACACTCAGCGGTCCGAAATAGCCACCGAGAGATCGGAATCGAACGCTTGGAGCCCGAAGCATTCGATTGACTGAAATTCGATACTTCAGCAGTCTTCTATGTCCCGTCGAAAAATTCCATCGAAGGGCACGACGACTCACTCGATCAGACTTCCGGATGGTGTAGATGACGCCCCACTCGTTTCCAGCTCGTTCTCTGCTCGGATTGCATGAATTCTCAGTGGTAATATGTAGCATTCAGACCTCGTTGTAGGCACCGTAAGGACTTCCATACCCCTGACATTCGCAGGGTCCTTCTCGCTCTGCGCAAAATATCATGAGCTGCATCCGTCTCGCTGCTCATGTCTCGTGTCCCGGAAGGAGCAGCGAATGAAGTTCGGAAGTCAAGCTTGTCCTGGCGAAATCAGCAGCCCGCTACGTACGGAATAGCGTCCGCGAGGGGTTCGGACAGCCTAATAGTCTAAGAGGCTGACACCACGCCGGCCGAGAGGTCTTTCGAAGACGAGGAAGAGAAATCATACAGGGCCACGGTTGTTGGCTCGCTCCGATGCCATCCTCTCCAGGACAAACTCACTGGCGGGTATTCTGTCTCGATCGTGATTACTAAAATGACAGGGTTGTCCTCCATTTGACGGCGACGAGACCTATGGTGGCTTCGCGGAGGAGTCGTCCAAGAGAAAAAGTGTCTGCAGTCCTCTGATTCGCAGAGTCACTCAGTTCAGTTCCTTCTTCTCTTCGTCTGTCTACGCGTCCGTCCGTCCGTCCACTTTGTCCGCCAGTCATGGATTGCTACAATCCATCGCTGCGCTGCCGCCGGCCGGGAGGAATCGAATACGGCTCGAGTAGGGGTTTGGAATTGAACAATGACGCGGGGCTGATTACCGCGTGTTGCGACTTGGCAACCATTTCGCAGACTTCGTCCGCCTCGCGTTCTGTGCGAGAGAGTATGCGTTGAGCGAGAATTCCGCGGAGCCAACATAAGTGGAATATCGGAGAGCGTCTCCGGAAGGTCCCCAGTCGGCTCTGTAATGATCCACCGATACAACGGTCGCGAATCGTTGATACAGCGGCGAGGCAGGCGATCCAGGGATATGAGCACGTCGGCCGACATGTTCGTGGACTGATTCCTTGGTCCTGTCCAGAAAGACGAGACGAGAGCAAACAACGAAATTCACTGAGAGGAAGTTTCATTAAAGTTATCGCATCCGAATATCGTTGTCTGATTGGTCGTCGACGTCGTCCGACCTTCCACCGGTCCAAGAATCAATCGTCTCGTCCGGAACATCACACAAGGGGCTCCGAGAATTTTAAAATCGACTTCGGTTCTGATCCTGCTGTAGCTGCTGTCGGTACTGATGTTTGCTGTAGTCGGTACGTCGAACGGGTCGCCGGCAGGCAGACAAGCAAGTAAGCAAACGAAGTGCGTACGAGCTGCCCGCCTGCCTGCCGTAGAACCAACGGTGAGATAATGTTTTGAAGCAGAATAAATATGTGCTCAGGAGATTAACAACAAGCCCCGGACTGAGCTCCTTTCACGAAGCTCGCCAGCCTCTCTACTGTTCGTAAGTACGAACGGACCGACGGGCGGGCGGACATACAGCTCTCGGGCAAGCCGTTAGCGAACAACGAAACTAACCGTAGAGACGGGTTGGGAGACAAGCAGGATATCCCGATAAATCTTCCCTCCTTGCGCGCTCATTTGCTTATCCGTCGTCGTTTGCTTGAAACATAATATCCTCAGCAAACACGACACTCGAACATACATACATACATCCATACGCACACTATACGGACGGGGAGCCAACCGATGCACGGGATGACGTGCCCGCGGAGCCCTGAGAACCCTTTTATCACGTCCACTCGGAATTGGTTCCGACTGTCAAATGAATTCGATGGAGAGGTCCTACTATAATCAGTCGATGCTCTAGGTCCCCGGATTCGTCACTCGGTTATCCCGGGTGGCTCGGATACCTTTCAAGGGCGGGGAAAAAGAAGTCTGGGCTGCGGATCTTGCTTTCGCTTCTGGAACATCGAGAGTCGCCAGGGCGTTTATCATCATTCATCCGAAAACATCATCGAGGAACTCCTGACCTCTTTTCAGACTTCTCCATATTCCCCCCTCTTCCCTCGCCGCCTAGCTTCATGAAGGGTTGCGGTCGCATGCGCTCTCCGGCACGAATGACGCAGCCACCGGACGTATGACTCACGGACCTGCATTCCTTCTCATTCGACAGATTCTGCTCATGCTACGAGTCCTCATCGAATGCTTCTCCTTTAGATTTCGCGTAGATTCTGGCATAAAGCCTTCATATGATATTCCGCCTTCGGCAGTACTTCTCCCGAGCTTCCGCCCCGCCTCTAGGAGTTCGGGCTCCGGGCCGGAAATCTGTCGGCGGTTTCCGAGATCTCATATTTACCGAATTGCTTGCTTTTTCGTTAATCCGAGGTCTCGCATGGTCGCTGGTCCTTTCGCAGCTGGGGGAGAATTCGTAGAAACGCCTCTCTGAAATGTTGGCCGGCTCGCCGACCGACTGGCCCGATGCTGGCTGGCAAGAGGAGATAGCAGACCGCCAGGCACGCAGACCGAGCCTGCAGGCAGGCAGGCTGGCTGGCTGACAAGCATTCAAGTGAGCAAACGAAAGTGCAAATGGCGTCAGAAGTTTTGCTCTCTTGCAGGCAAACGCGCAACTTCCCCACTTGCTTCGAGCACACAGCCAGCCAGAGACAAAAAACCCTCCACTTCTTCCTTATTGCCGATAATGCTGGTGGTTCTGCCGGCGCCACCGTCGCCAGCACTCGAATTAGCGGAGATTGGCACGTTTCCCCAAACGAGACTCATCTTGGAGGGGAAATACGGGAACTAATACTGAGAGCGTCGAATCTTGGTAAAGCACTCCCCCATGACTCCACATAATTTGAGCTATGCAGAACTGCAGAATGATTTCATAGAAAATCTGGCTGTTGAGCGTCCCTGATTCGACGACCAGAACGCCTCTGGAAGTTCTCCATCCGGGAAGCACCTCGTTTCCTGGTAGGAGGATGGGCGGCGATTGGATCGCCCAATCCTCTCAAACAAGCTGATGCGAGAATTGGGCGCTCGATAAGAGAACTTCACTTGGTCATATCCTATTGGAGACGAACTATTCCAATAACTATAATACCTAATAAAAGTTGATTGCTAGATACCTATTGAGTTGCAAAGCCTTCTAGCTGCATTGCTCGCGGAACGTCCAGGATCCGGCCTACCCGGCTTCATTCCTTTCCCGTATCTACCCTCAGGAACCGGAATCGCCTATCAGGGATCCTGCGATATTTTTTCTTCGAACACCGGGCGAGAAAATCATATCGATGAATTCACTACGGGTTCCGTATTATAGTTGTCGAAGGGAATCCTTATTTGGCCGTCGATTCCAATCTCCTTAAACAGCCCCCACACCCACTCTCGGTCGGAAACTCTATCCACTCTCCCTTCTCGTGATTCTCCGAGTTTTGCGGAATGTTTCGACTCAATCCATCAATGGATGAACCTCGGAAAAGTCATTTGCATTCATCGACAATCCGACGGAACAGAGTCGTGAACTCCTGGATAATGCGGCGGAGCGGTGTGAATTGTTCAATGACTTCATCGGATCGTGATGATATTCTGTCAGAAATTACAATTGGATCATCATAAACGCCACCGGCGCCGCCACCACCGCCGCCATTAGCGTCATTACCTGCATCCACTGTATTCCGTGCCAACATCGCTGTCGTTCATATCGTGGTTTACTTCGCCGTCTCTAATGCCGATCTTGAATTCCGCGGGACAGGGAACTCCGGGCTGGAATGACTTTGGGAAATCACGGTCTCAGAACATGTATCGATCGAGCTCGGGAAGGTCTCCCCAGTTTCGGGAAACATTATTTGAACTATTCACCTAAGTTTTCTTCAAGCTCGGACCCTGGTTCAGCCGTGGAAGCGTCGGACCCATCTCGATTTTTGAGGGACTCGGGAGTCAAGCGGAATCTGAGACCAGATTTTCGAATGTCAGTCAGTCAGGAGAAAATCGGTGTATCTAAGCATCATCAGCAGCGCTAGGACCAGTAGCGGCGGCGGCTCCGGCCGCAGCAGTGGATCAGTCCAGTCGGTGAGCCAGCAGAAGAGTCAGAGCGGAAGAGTGTTCCGGTTTCAAAGATAACCGAGCGCCGGCTCGCTCGCTCATCTGGTTTATCACATGAGCCAAGACTGCCGCAGCCCGGCCGCCGCCGCTTCCATGGCTGCCCCGAATCAGTGCTGCAACGGCCGAGCCAGGAGGAACACATTCAATAGAGAAGATGCGAACACACACCGGCTAGCGGGATTCAATGAAAGCTAGCAGGTTTTTCCACCATTCTTCGGGATTCGCTTTCTTCTTCATTCAATCGTCAGACAATTAATCATCCGTTCACACATTCATGCTTCCTCCCTCTGACGAGATCCAGCCTTTCCGTGGCTGAGGTCTCCTCGCTAGAACTCCAGAGGAGCTTATCCATTCGACCGGGGGTTTGCTGTTCCCGCCGCTGGAATGGGTCATCCGCGATGCCCGATCTGAGTTGGTCGCGGATGATCCGTCCGCGGGAATTCGAGTTCAGGTTCCGACGTACAGAGAAATATGTTTGATTTCATGTCACAACAGGTGTTCGAACGTGCTCAGGTCAGAGTACCCATCCTAGCTGAAGTTGCGAATGAGAGAAGAATAATTCTTGAGCTTCTTCCGATCGGCTCAGTCGGGAATGAAGCGTAATGTAGCCGAGGAAGACCACTATTCAGTCTTTCGCCAGGTATTTCTGCCGCGGTAGAGATTCGGAAAAGTTCTGCTGCCTCACGGAAGATTATGGCAGACAAGACTCGGAGGCCCTTCACGGATCCAGGTGAAGTCGCTTAGAGGAGCTGCGTCGACGAATAAGATGAGTTCTGGCTGACCAGAGACCCTCCTCAACTTCTACATCGGAATTCGCGCTCGAATTTCATTCTCGATCATGCGGGGTCCTCTCCCATCCCCACCCTGCCATTCCTCATGGTCTTCCCGCTCCCCTCTTCCCCAACCCTCCCCTTCTCCCGACATGGAAAAACAACGGTGACACCAACGGAGCCGACCACGTGGCGGCAGCATGCTCTTGGAAAAGGGGAATATTTTGTATCGACGTTTTTGAGTTGCCTTCGTTCGTTCGTTGCTTCGTTCGTTCGTTCCTTCGTTCGTTTGAGCGGCTGAAGGGGCGGCGGGACAGGGGAGTACGGGACGGGGGCAAGCGAGAGAAGGGGGCGCTCGCTCGCTGGCAGCCTGCCTGCTTGGCTGGGAAAACAGGGAAAGAGGAAGGAGAGAGGGGGAATGAGAGAGAAAGAGTGAGAGAGCGAAGAGGGGAAACGGCAGGGAAAGGGACGGGGGCGAGGGAGCGCCAGAGGAGTGTCTTTCATCCGAGGCCCGCTCCCACGATCGTTCTATCTGCGTTTCGTTCACTCCGACGATCGTTCGCTCGTTCACTGCCTGTGCAGCAGGGAGCTCGGGACGAGGGGGAGGGGCTAGTCTCCTGGGCAGGCCCCTTCCCTTGCCCTGCCCTCTCGTCTCTCGTTCGTTCGTTCGTTCGTTCGCTCGCTCGTCCGCTCGCTGCCTGCCTGCCTGCCCGCCAGAGGAGCAGGCGGGCTGGCTGGCTAGCTGCCTCTTGCCAGCTCGCCCTCGTCGTCTCCCTTCTACCGACCCTGTCCATTGCACCCCCTCCCGCTGCTGCTTGCTCCTCGTTCTCATCCTCCTTAACTCGGCCACTCCTCCCCCTTGAGGATTCCTCGCTTGCCAACCAACCCTTGCCGGGTGGCGGTGGTGGCGCGATGCTGCTGCTGTTTGACTAGTAGTTATAGTAGTCGTAAATGTAGAGCAATGACGAGTTCATTCCATTCAGAATTCGAGTTTTTCCGTTTTTCATTACCACAACGCTTCCTCCCCCCGGTCCACAATTTCCCCGACGAGTTTCCGGGGGAAGAATACCAAAATGTGCGAATGGTATCAATCCTCCTATCAGAATGAAGCCGGTATCTGTTCGCTAGGTCCTCGTGATTCTCGACAGACGCATTCCAGCGGTTAAAGGGAGAATTATCAAACATGAGTCTTCTACGAAAACTCGGAACGGCCAAGACGGGGAAATCGTGAACAGGAGTTCCCCCCACCAGCTCCTTCCCCTTCCTCCTGAAGACAGAAGAACGGAAACAGTCCAGGCTTCGTTAATTCTCGACTACGTACAGAGTACGATATGGATACGAGACGCATTTTCCTATCCGGGTGGCGAGCGTTCCATTCGTACCTCCTGGCTAAAGGAAAGAATCTGGAATGAGCGACTCTTCTGGAGAGTCCGAATTGAAACCCTCCTTTGAAAATCGCCTCAGGACCGAGGACCCTGGTCTTCCGCATGGATTTCGCTCGGCTGGGAGATCTTCTGTGAGGTCGTCGGTGATTCAGTGCTTGCTTGCAACTTGGTTTGATTCAATCGGAGAATCGCAATTTCGATCCTTGTTCGAAACTGCGGCTTCGGACGACCAGCCGGTTAGCCGGCGAGTCGGCTATCCCGGTGGTTCTGTTTTTAATTTCCTCCGCAAGATAGGTTGCAGACTCACTTTATAGACCGAACGACCGACCGACCGCCTTGGCGAGCTTCTGACCGAGGACCCGTAGAGAGCGAGACCCACCGAGCAAAGGGTGGATTCGTTCGTTCCTTCGTTGCTTGCTTTTGCTGCGTTGTTGTCTGGTTCGTCTCAACTTGCCTGTCTGCGAGCCTGCCTGCTTGCCTGCCTGAACGCCCGCCCGCCCGCCCGCTTGATCGGCATTATCCTTGCGAGCAAGTGTGCTGGCCTGCTGATCAACTTAGCAGTCTGCCGCTTACCAGCTCGACCGTCTCACGAATTACCGAACGTCGAACTCACATCGATCGGGCTCTGATGCGGCTTCCGAATCCGTCGGATTGATTTTCAGTGCGGACGTTCGCAGAGAATATTTTCGCTTCCGAAATGAAGCATTCGGAGCGAGCAGCTCAAGGCTCCGCATACCAGGTGCTCCGCCTTTGCTGCCCTGTCCTTCTCGTCGCTGTCATTGTCGCTTTTCGCTGGCCGTAGTCTGCACTGTAGGCGAGCAGGCAGCCAGGCAAGCAGGCGACGAGGCAGCTGTTTCTAATGTCTAATGTCGACCGACCATCGACAAACAGACAACAGCAGCAAAGCGCGCTCCGCGTCTGCGACGGACGGTCGCTCGGATCTTAGCGCATATTTCAGGACAAACCTCCTCGTACGGTCAATCCTACGACGAGGAGGATACGCGATGAAGAGTTCTCCAGGTTTAGCCGACCGGGGAACGCTTATTTCCCCTACGATTTTAGACTTCGTGTGTCTTTCACGGAGTCAGACCTCCAGTCCGGAGGCCTTTGGTCGGGCGTTCCGGAATATCGCGTCACTGAGCGCGGAAATTCACAGAAACTCGGGAAATTCGGGATCGGACACGGATCATCGGGAACCCGTACCGACTCCGTGGGGAACTCGTTGATCGGTGGCCCTCTTCCCGTCTGGATCGGACGCCGCAGATCGAAATCGACAAAACTGATATAAAACCTAAATAATCGGTACATGGATTGCGCGATAATTTCCCGAATGATAAAGGTGATAGATTTGACGCTATTTCTTTCCTTCATTTCCTTTCTGGGACCTTCTGGGGCCTGGGCGATCTCTTGGGCATTTCCGATAGAGCGAAAAACTAAAGGAAGAAAAGAGCGAACGATCGGCGCAGCGCGAAAGAGGACGACTCCCCTGCCCTCTGCTGATGCCCCTGCTCCCCACCCGACCCTTTCTGTCGGCTCCCCTCCTTCGGCCGGCGGGTCGCTCGCTCGCCGGCCCGGTCGGCCGGCCGGCCGGCCGTGCAAGCGGCGGGCGGGCGGGCGAGCGAGCGAACGACGGACCGACCGATCGGCTCCCCGCCTTTCCCGATCCTTGCCCAAGCCTCCTTTTTCTCTCTATCCTGTCTCTCCTCTACTCTCTTCTCCCGTTCTCAGCCTCCTGGTCCTGGCATCCGCTTTCGGAAGGGTGCACGCTCCGGTCGAATGACCAACCCCGATGAGGACAGCCGACGTATTAACGTCCAGTCTCGACCCTAACTTGGACAGGAGGGTGACCAGAGTAACTTGGGAAATTTTGTTTCGACCGGCCCCGCGCAACATTCAGTCGCGATATGGTGGTCGAGGAACGCTTCAATGTATCGTTAGCAAAAATTGGCCATGGGACGTGAAGTTTAGAGACATGGGAAAGCAAGTTTCTGGTTTCAATTCTTCTCGTCGATTTTGCATCTTCTGTCTGGCGTGTACCCGGGCGGAAGAGGTGGTCAACGTCGAGCGTCGGCCAGGGATCCGATGTTCAATCGTACCGCGAAACTGAGCTCTGAATTCTCGCTACGAGAGCGCGAATCGTCGGCGGGAAGATATTCGAGACCGACTGGGTAGCTACTCCCGTGGCACACCCTTCGAAAGCATTTCTTTGTGCGTGGCATTTGCGCCCCTTCTTGGAGCCGCTCCCTTGCTGCCTAGCTGACAGGCAGGCAAGCAGGCAGGCTGGCTGGCTGCCTCACAGGCTGGAGGCATGGCTGGCTGGCTCGCCCACCCTACCGCCATCGCCACCACCACTACCACCCAACAACGACGACGATGACGACGGCGGCGACTTAGAAGCACCCAATGCGAGAAATATCCTTCAGTTGAGCACGGTTCTTATTCTGCTGCACATAGCCCTTCGAAGGGAAGTCTCATCAACGCTGGAAGAACCGGAACACGAGACCGGCTCCGACAGAGTTCCGATAGCCTTCGTATTTTATTTTACTAAATCTCATTCCCCACGTTTTCAAGTTTTCGGCCGATGCCGTCTCCATGGCCGGCTCCAGCCCGGGATGTTCCCGTGTGAGGAAATTCCGCCGAGAGGAATAACGACTACCTACCCATGAGTTACCAAGAACCGGTATGATTTCAGGGATTTCCTGTTCAACCCATGAAAATTTCCCGACTTCCGCACGGTGGACAGTCCGTCTACCATGGCCGTCGAAACTCCTCTCGATGATCCGTCGGGAGAAAGAATCGGGCACCTCGCCCAATCCAGTTCAGAGTACGGGAGTTCCCGTTTGGTTTTGCATGGTGTCGGTCATTTCGACCATCGGAATCCATCCTCCTGAAATCTTCGCGTTTTTCCACCTGGAAAATCACGTACATCTTTCTAGTCCCGCGTGGTTCACGCTGAGACGGTCGACGTGCCTCGCAACGCGTCCGTTTGTCGCTCCATCCTCCCTTGGTGAGCGAAACCGTCCGTTCCTGCGGACGCCCGTTCTCAGGCAGCAGAACTTGGACGCGAACGGGCCGGCGAGCGAACTTCCTTCTCGCATAGGCTCCCTTCGACTCGAGCTCCTTTGGTGGCGGGTTGACTGAGTCTCTTCGTCCGTTGCTCGCGCTCCCCCTCCCGTTCCGTTCTCTCCACCCCTCTCCCCATGAGTTTCCAAGCCCCATCTCCAGCTTTCGTCCGCCGTTCGTTCTCTCGGACTCTTTCCTCCGTCGATCGTTCCATTGGATATCGCGAAGGAATTTTTGGGGAAAAGCGCGCCGCCTGGCTTCCTGCCCGCCCGCCCGCTCGCTCGTCCGCTCGCTTGCATGCTCGGTCGGCTGACTGTCTGGCGGGTGAGGTTGTTTATCTCTTCCTCTGCTCCCTCGTCCAATCGTCCCCCTCGGCTGTCGCTGATATTCTCTGACCGGTTCACTACTTTCTTGTGTTTCTTCTGCCGTCGAAGGGATCTAGGTGAGAGGCTCTCGAGCTGTCAAGAATTACTGCGCCTAACGGATTCATTACGACGTGCTCCGATCTGATATTGAGTCGTTCTAGAATATTTTCCGTAGTCGCTGGAGCACATCCGGAACGGTCGGACGACCGAGGCTCACAGGTGCGAGACGGCACATGCGTGCGACGCGCCCATGAGGGACTTCGGTGCCGAGTCTAGGCTGGAGAAGTCACTTCCATGATTCATCGATGAGTACGAGCGCTAAGAGCGGAGGAGGACCGACTGATTGTGAGGAGATACCGGCTTAGCCCTGTGGCAACTTCGCACGGCGATTATCATATGGCAGGAGCGTGGCTGTCCGTGCCGTCCGTTCCTCCACGATCGGCCAGAGTGTCAGATATTGACAGGGCGAGAGTGTCGGGGAACTTCGAGAAAGAGAGGGAGAGAGCTGGTGACTTAACCGGGGAATTTTCATCCCTCCTCTATCCGTTCCACGGCGAATTCCTCAGTCCGATCCCATATGAAGTCTCGGACTTGAGACCAGTACCAAGTCAAATCCGAACCGGATGCCGTATTCACCTGCCTGACGTACGACGTCTTCATCGTAATAAGCGAGGCTCTATCATCAGACCCGAAGAGAAGCCACCAGGGAACGGAATCGAAAACTCATCGGGACTTCCGGAGAGGAGCGGAAAGGGAGAAACAGAGGAGTTTAGGACTGACGACTCGCGGGGGTGGGTAAGGGATTGCCTCTCGGAAGGGAGCCAGAATAGGAGACCTAAACATCGAGGGTATAGGAAACTCTATTCAATTGAAGCCAGAAGGAAAGGTCGAATTTTTGAGGGGAGGAGAGTTGAGACTAAGCAAGTCAGAGAGAGAAGAAGGAGAAACAAAAATAGATGGAGAGGCGGAATTCGCTGAGTAGGGTCTACGAGGCAAATCAAGAGGGAACCGAAAGGGTTGCTTGCAGGCAAGCCAGCGGCTTGCTCGGCGCTTCGGGGCGTCTTCCTCGCTCGACCGCTTGCCAGCCCGCCTGCTCGTCCGCTCGCTCAGTTGGCGGGCCCTAGGCTCGGTTGGCTGGCTTGCCGACGGACACCCGGCAGCGCATTCCAACCGTTCGCGCAGCAGCAGATACGCACGGAGATAGTGCTGACTTGAGTGAACTTTGTCCCGCAGCTCTTCGTCTACTGTGAAGGAATTCACCGTCAATCGTCGGAGTCTCTGCTCGCTCCGCTTCTGTCCTCCCCGAGAGTCGGCTCATTGCCTCCCGTCGACGACGTGAATCCTAGGAGGAAGAACTCCAGCCCAATTCTATTCGTCGGTGATTGATTGACGATGAAACACACGGGAAACAATTCGCGATCGAGCCCAGAACAGGCGTCCGAGCCACGAACGAAGACTCCCTCCGGGAGTAAGATAACGAGCGAGCATTACGGTGAAGGTTTCGCAGCCTAAAAGTTTGGCATTTTTTCGTTTGCCATCGCAATTAAGAATCGGTCACGTGCTGCCTACCCCCGTTCCACCCTCCGACTCCTCGGCCAGAGCCGCAAGGAGGAAGGGCACGGGATAAAAGAGCGGGAAAAATCGTGGGACACGGAGAAGAAACGAAGGATACCGCGGTTGCAGTAGGAAGCCAGGGGAAGAGGAGGGTTCTAATCCGTGCCCACTTCCGCTTCTCTCCTACGCCCCAATCGAAGGGGAAGAGGGGGAGGGGGAATGTGCTTCCGGTCGACAGTCGGGCAGCTCGAAAGGCGGGCAGCCAGGCGAGCAGGAAGCCGCGCATGAGAAAAAGATAGCCACAAGCCACGGCGACGAGAAATAGAATTTTTATATTTATTCTTTCAGTGAAGCCCTCTGAGGAGGAAGCCCTCGAGGGTCTCCCGATCGGCGCTCTGTCCCCGAAGAGTCGGGAATGGGGAAGAATCATCTCGGCTTCCGCACAATATATAGCAGAGAAGGATGCGCAGATAATAATACACAGTTCTCCGATTAAAGAGTTTGACATCTTCGACCGGAATCGCGCTTGATTCTCCTGAAATCAGTCGACCAGGACGTGTACTGTGGTGATGATTATGATCGCAGGAGACTTCTTGCTCGGGACCTGCGAGTCGAACGGAGGTCAGGCTAATCTCTTCGCGCTCTCTGTCATCGCCCACGGAACCAGTCCCTCGACTTCTTTCAGAGAGCTGATATGCTCCGCGGTCAAACTCAGGAACACTTTCGCCCACGCCTCAAGTTTTGAGGCAACCGTTTTGAGTGGGACTTCCAATCTCTTCCTTGTGGGCGGAATAGGTCGGCTACGCAGAAAAACACACTTTTGGCTCGATGGAATTCAAACGAGCTCACGGCTAGGAAGGCAAGCTCTCTCGCACTGGAGCATTCGCGCCCAGAAAAATTGTGGAGTTGTAACGAATTACGACACCCTATTCGTCGTCTCCGTGTGGAGATTTCAACAGCTAGCTGTGACAATATTCGATCGGCGCATAGGCATCCGACGCAGTACATTGCGCCTTCCTCTGAGCACCGGAGGGCGTCGAAGTCGTCCTTCCTCGTAGCCGCGATCGAAATTCGCGACGTAAGACTGCGCCGTTACAAAGTCTGTGAGCTCTCCGAGCAGAAACAATGTATTCTCTATGGCGTTGCAACATTATAGCGACTCGCTCTTGCGCAATTGCTTACGCGGTGCAGATGATACGCCGTCAGTCGCCCGAGATACTGTATCATCATCGAATTTCGTCAATAGAAAGGGGCAACCATGGGAGGAACCACGCACGGTCGAATAAAGACAAGAAAAAATAGAGTGGTTTTCCGCGTGACAAAAAGACCGGATGTGCCAGCGACAGGTCAGCGGCGCCACCTGGTGTTCCAGAGGCCAACGTCATCGTAAACAAGCCAGAATCAAAACTTCTTTCCACGTCTCTTTACGTAATGTTGTGATGCCGCGGCGGTCTTCCTCGCTGTTATTGCCGCCGACGCTGCTGCGTTGACGACAGAGTTGTTGAACATTGTGGTTGTCGCAGCTCTAGCTGGCGCAGGGAACGTCGTTGCTGAAATGTATTGCCGTCTACGGCGACGGAACTTCTACAGATGTTGCGCAATTGATCCCAGGGAGCGAAGGCTTCAGGCAGATCTCTCGACCCCTTGTCAGATCTCACGCGTTCCGCCATCCAGGTCGAAGAAAGGGTTCCCATGAGGTTACCACCCATCACAGTCCTTGGCTTAGTCAACGCTCAGACTTTTTGAGCAGGCGCACGCTGCGGGAATCCACGAGGATTCCACGAGTTTCGAGCGGTTCGTGAATTCGCTAATTCCCGTCGGCCTTCGGCGATGCAATCCGAGTCGACCGGACGCGTTCTAAGATTTCCAATCGATCTGGCTCGTTCGACCACATTTTCAACATAGTCCCGACGATCAATGTTCGACCGCGATTTGACGCCTCCCGGTCTACAGCCCCGATTCTATAGTTCAGCGTACTGAGATCGTGAAGACCTGTGGACCTCGTGAGTATCTCGGCTATGTTCCGGATCTCGGAAGGCGGTGGGAGCGCTCCCTTGCACCCCATCTTCGGAACAATTCTTCAGGGATGCTCCAAAAATCCGATGCTGGTTGACATCTAGGACAGAAAATGCCTCGAAATTGTGCAGCCCGTCCTGGTCGGAACAAAGATGTCTCGAAAAATAATTGACGGTTCTCGGATGCTCCAAGAAAAAACACTATATAAATCCTCGATTGGAATGGAGTGCGCGAGCGGAATTGTTCAATAGTGAGACGCGCGAGACGCGGTCTCCATTCGAGAGCAAAGCGATGCGAGAGAAATTTCATTGAAGTAGCAGAATGCGTATTACGATGGAGCGAGTGATAGCATCGCACCATGCCGCTGCAGGTTCTCCTCAATGCCTCTGGGAGAACGGGGGAATTACATCCGAGCCAGCCCGTCGCCCGGCTAGCTAGCTCGCGAGTCGGGAAGAGCATGTGGCATATTTTCGCAAGAATGCGAAATTCGCCATTAACATTTCTGCAGCGTCGTGGATCATTACATTACACCTCGTGCAGTCACAACGCCGTCGGGCGGGCGGGCTTGCCGGCTGGCTGGAGGGAACGGCAATGTAGCAAAGCGAACTCAGTCGGCAGGGGGAACAGGCTCGCTTGCAAATGGAAAAACGAAAAAAAGCATCCAGGAAAAAGTGGAAAATGGAATGCCGTCGCAATGTTATCACTCTGAGACGCGTCCGCGTGCTCGAGACCAAAGCGACAAGTCGAGGGAGCCAGCGACGACAACGATCACCGCCATGGGACCTGTTCAGCTCGTCGACATCCAGATTTCGAAAAAGGGACTGAGAGCTCCCCACATCCACTATGAGTCCAATTCTGACCTTCTCTTGATGGAGCCGAAGGCCGCACTGTCCGTCGATTGAATTGTCGCCTTCCTGAGGAGGCCGGCCGCATCAGAGCTATCTCGGTATTCGGCGAGATTCCGCTATTTTCATTCTATACCCGATTCTCGCCGACGTCAGAGAGAAGTGATAATCAAGTCAGCATCGCTAGCCCAGAGGGGAGGGGGCGCGCCTGGTTTTGTGTTCCAGGGAACTTTAGATTCGTTATGATTAGGGATGGGAATTCTATGAAACGCATATTTTAAGGCATATCCGCATATTTGGGGGTTTTCGGAGCTTAACGCATATTTCGATATTTTCTGTATATTTGAGCATATTCAGTCGTCCCTCGCCATGGCGAGAGCTCCGTCTCTCAGCCGGGACTTAAAATTCATGCTATGGCTCTATCTAAGCTTTCGGGACAGTGACAGCTTATTCTCATAGAGATAATTGGATACAATCGACTGCACTATCGGAGACCTTTCCATTGAATCTCAGCGAAAAGTAGTAGTTTCGATATATCCGAATGAAGTTCGTGGGGCTGCCTCCGAGTCGGACCGCACACAGACGATATGGAAGCACGCTGTATCGCTAACGTGCACTTGCAGGTCACGGCGTGGCGTTCCAGCGATTCTCGACATCGAATGTTTTGAGGAGCTGAACGAGAATCATGCCGAAGTCGAAAATGAGCCCGAGTGCTTTGGTGAGCGTGTTCGGAGTGGACATATTCTCCAATGACGGCAACGTTATCCTGTGTAAACTGTGCGTCAAGTCATTCACGGAACCAACGAAGTTCCGAATCGGTCAACATATTGCAACGAAGAATCACAAGGATGCTGTCGAGCGATCGGTGCGGTATAAAGCATTGGCAACGAGAAGCAACAGCAGCTTTCCTTTGATTCGTCGGGATGGTCCAAGCGAAACGACTTCTACATGGATCTTTGTAGTGCGTTCATGAATGCGGACATACCTCTCCACAAGCTTTCGAATGCCGCCTTGAAAGATTTCTTGGAGAAGTATTCCTCTATGAAAGTCCCCGATCAGTCCACGCTCCGGAAGAATTACGCGCCGCTCATACATGCGAGAGTGATTGACGGAATACGGCAAGAGATCGGATCATGTAAAATATACGTTTCGATTGATGAAACGACTGACAGTGCAGGACGAAGCATCGCAAACATCGTAGTCGGCAAGTTGGAGCGGACTCATCTTGGTAAGGGGCACCTCTTGATGTGTGAGCTACTCGAGAGATGCAACGCGACTTCCATCGCTCAAATCTTCGTAAAGTCGATGGAATTCGTCTGGCCCGAAGGCGTCCAACACGATCGTGTGCTTCTTTTCGTGACGGACGCGGCTCGCTACATGGTGAAAGCAGCGAAGAGTTTGAAAATTTTGTTCCCGCGCTTGATTCACTTGACGTGCATTGCTCACGGCTTGCACAGAGTCGCGGAAGAAGCCCGTACCCTCTTCCCAAAAGTAGATCGACTGATTGCGTCTATGAAAATGGTGCTCTTGAAATCCCCGTGCCGGATCGCACTCTTCAGGGAGCGCGTCGAGCTACCACTGCCTCCAAAGCCGGTTCTGACACGGTGGGGCTCTTGGATTAAGACAGCGGAGTACTACGCCGAGAATTTCGAAATCTTGAGGAACTTCGTGCTTGAAGATTTGGATGAGAAAGATGCGGGGTCAATCAAGGAAGCAAAGAATCTCTTTCTTGACGAAACGATCCGAGCCAATCTTGTCGCGATCGCCTCGAATCTCTCCGACATACCCCACTGCATAACTGCGCTTGAGGAGTACGGACTTTCTTTAGAGAGGTCCACGCATATCGTGGAGAATTTACGGAGAAAAATGGAACTGCTCCCCGCG